>NW_026943850.1:137500-215000 GCF_035594765.1 Anolis carolinensis | reverse complement strand
GCCCTTTTACGTCGGGTGATTGAGCCAAAAATTCAAGGCGATGGGATTTGTTGTTTTCTTGTAAAAAATACTTTTGTAAAACTACAAAAAAATTCACAGAAAATCAGCGAATGTTCGAATCTCTCCGAAACTTCGGGGAAATAGTGCTGTCTTAGGTGGGGTGATTGAGCCAAAAATTCAAGGCTATGGGATTTGTAGTTTTCTCGTGAAAAATTCTTTTCAAAAAATACAAAGAAATTCGCAGAAAATCAGCGGGTGTTTGAATCTCTCTGAAACTTGGGGGACGTAGTGCCCTGTTACGCGGGGTGATTGAGCCAAATATACAAGGCGATGGGATTTGTAGTTTTCTCGTAAAAAATACTTTTGAAAAAATACAAAGAAATTCACAGAAAATCAGCGGATGTTCGAATCTCTCCGAAACTTGGGGGACGTAGTGCCCTGTTACGTGGGGTGATTGAGCCAATCTTTCAAGGCTATGGGATTTGTAGTTTTCTGGTAAAAAATTCTTTTCTAAAAATACAAAAGAATTCGCAGATAATCAGCGGATGTTTGAATCTCTCCGAAACTTGGGGGACGTAGTGCCGTCTTACGTGGGGTGATTGAGCCAAATTTTCAAGGAGATGGGATTTGTAGTTTTCTCGTAAAAAATTCTTTTCTAAAAATACAAAGAAATTCACAGAAAATCAGCGGATGTTCGAATCTCTCCGAAACTTAGGGGACGTAGTGCCCTGTTACGTGGGGTGATTGAGCCAATATTTCAAGGCTATGGGATTTGTAGTTTTCTCGTAAAAAATTCTTTTCTAAAAATACAAAAAACTTCGCAGAAAATCAGCGGATGTTCGAATCTCTCCGAAACTTACGGGACGTAGTGCCCTGTTACGTGGGGTGATTGAGCCAAACTTTCAAGGCGATGGGATTTGTAGTTTTCTCGTAAAAAATACTTTTGAAAAAATACAAAAAAATTCTCAGAAAATCAGCGGATGTTCGAATCTCTCCAAAACTTGGGGGACGTAGTGCCCTGTTACGTGGGGTGATTGAGCCAATCTTTCAAGGAGATGGGATTTGTAGTTTTCTCGTAAAAAATTCTTTTCTAAAAATACAAAAAAATTCGCAGAAAATCAGCGGGTGTTCGAATCTCTCCGAAACTTGGGGGACGTAGTGCCTTGTTACGTGGGGTGATTGAGCCAATCTTTCAAGGCGATGGGATTTGTAGTTTTCTTGTAAAAAATACTTTTCAAAAAATACAAAGAAATTCGCAGAAAATCAGCGGGTGTTTGAATCTCTCCGAAACTTGGGGGACGTAGTGCCTTGTTATGTGGGGTGATTGAGCCAATCTTTCAAGGAGATGGGATTTGTAGTTTTCTCGTAAAAAATTCTTTTCTAAAAATACAAAAAAATTCGCAGAAAATCAGTGGGTGTTTGAATCTCTCAGAAACTTGGGGGACGTAGTGCCTTGTTACGTGGGGTGATTGAGCCAATCTTTCAAGGAGATGGGATTTGTAGTTTTCTCGTAAAAAATTCTTTTCTAAAAATACAAAAAAATTCGCAGAAAATCAGCGGATGTTTGAATCTCTCCGAAACTTGGGGGACATAGTGCCCTGTTACGTGGGGTGATTGAGCCAATCTTTCAAGGCGATGGGATTTGTAGTTTTCTCGTAAAAATACTTTTCAAAAAATACAAAGAAATTCACAAAAAATCAGCGGATGTTCGAATCTCTCCGAAACTTGGGGGACGTAGTGCCCTGTTACGTGGGGTGATTGAGCCAAACTTTCAAGGCGATGGGATTTGTAGTTTTCTCATTAAAAATACTTTTCTGAAAATACAAAAAAAATCCGCAGATAATCAGCGAATGTTCGAATCTCTCCGAAACTTGGGGGACGTAGTGCCCTGTTACGTGGGGTGATTGAGCCAAACTTTCAAGGCAATGGGATTTGTAGTTATCTCATTAAAAATACTTTTCTGAAAATACAAAAAAAATCCGCAGAAAATCAGCGGATGTTCGAATCTCTCCGAAACTTGGGGGACGTAGTGCCCTGTTACGTGGGGTGATTGAGCCAAACTTTCAAGGCGATGGGATTTGTAGTTTTCTCATTAAAAATACTTTTCTGAAAATACAAAAAAAATCCGCAGATAATCAGCGAATGTTCGAATCTCTCCGAAACTTGGGGGACGTAGTGCCGTCTTACGTGGGGTGATTGAGCCAAACTTTCAAGGGGATGGGATTTGTAGTTTTCTCGTAAAAAATACTTTTCTAAAAATACAAAGAAATTCACAGAAAATCAGCGGGTGTTCGAATCTCTCCGAAACTTGGGGGACGTAGTGCCCTGTTACGTGGGGTGATTGAGCCAATCTTTCAAGGCTATGGGATTTGTAGTTTTCTCGTAAAAAATACTTTTCTAAAAATACAAAGAAATTCTCAGAAAATCAGCGGGTGTTCGAATCTCTCCGAAACTTGGGGGACGTAGTGCCCTGTTACGTGGGGTGATTGAGCCAAACTTTCAAGGCTATGGGATTTGTAGTTTTCTCGTAAAAAATACTTTTCTAAAAATACAAAGAAATTCACAGAAAATCAGCGGGTGTTCGAATCTCTCCGAAACTTGGGGGACGTAGTGCCCTGTTACGTGGGGTGATTGAGCCAATCTTTCAAGGCTATGGGATTTGTAGTTTTCTCGTAAAAAATACTTTTCTAAAAAAACAAAGAAATTCACAGAAAATCAGCGGATGTTCGAATCTCTCCGAAACTTGGGGGACGTAGTGCCCTGTTACGTGGGGTGATTGAGCCAATATTTCAAGGCTATGGGATTTGTAGTTTTCTCGTAAGAAATTCTTTTCTAAAAATACAAAAAACTTCGCAGAAAATCAGCGGATGTTCGAATCTCTCCGAAACTTAGGGGACGTAGTGCCCTGTTACGCGGGGTGATTGAGCCAAATATACAAGGCTATGGGATTTGTAGTTTTCTCGTAAAAAATACTTTTCAAAAAATACAAAGTAATTCACAAAAAATCAGCGGATGTTCGAATCTCTCCGAAACTTGGGGGACGTAGTGCCCTGTTACGTGGGGTGATTGAGCCAAACTTTCAAGGCGATGGGATTTGTAGTTTTCTCGTAAAAAATACTTTTCTAAAAAAACAAAGAAATTCACAGAAAATCAGCGGGTGTTCGAATCTCTCCGAAACTTGGGGGACGTTGTGCCCTGTTACGTGGGGTGACTGAGCCAAACTTTCAAGGCTATGGGATTTGTAGTTTTCTCGTAAAAAATACTTTTCTAAAAAAACAAAGAAATTCACAGAAAATCAGCGGGTGTCCGAATCTCTCCGAAACTTGGGGGACGTAGTGCCCTGTTACGTGGGGTGATTGAGCCAATATTTCAAGGCTATGGGATTTGTAGTTTTCTCGTAAAAAATTCTTTTCTAAAAATACAAAAAACTTCGCAGAAAATCAGCGGATGTTCGAATCTCTCCGAAACTTACGGGACGTAGTGCCCTGTTACGCGGGGTGATTGAGCCAAATATACAAGGCAATGGGATTTGTAGTTTTCTCGTAAAAAATACTTTTGAAAAAATACAAAAAAATTCTCAGAAAATCAGCGGATGTTCGAATCTCTCCAAAACTTGGGGGACGTAGTGCCCTGTTACGTGGGGTGATTGAGCCAATCTTTCAAGGAGATGGGATTTGTAGTTTTCTCGTAAAAAATTCTTTTCTAAAAATACAAAAAAATTCGCAGAAAATCAGCGGGTGTTCGAATCTCTCCGAAACTTGGGGGACGTAGTGCCTTGTTACGTGGGGTGATTGAGCCAATCTTTCAAGGCGATGGGATTTGTAGTTTTCTTGTAAAAAATACTTTTCAAAAAATACAAAGAAATTCACAGAAAATCAGCGGGTGTTTGAATCTCTCCGAAACTTGGGGGACGTAGTGCCTTGTTATGTGGGGTGATTGAGCCAATCTTTCAAGGAGATGGGATTTGTAGTTTTCTCGTAAAAAATACTTTTCTGAAAATACAAAAAAATTCGCAGAAAATCAGTGGGTGTTTGAATCTCTCAGAAACTTGGGGGACGTAGTGCCTTGTTACGTGGGGTGATTGAGCCAATCTTTCAAGGAGATGGGATTTGTAGTTTTCTCGTAAAAAATTCTTTTCTAAAAATACAAAAAAATTCGCAGAAAATCAGCGGATGTTTGAATCTCTCCGAAACTTGGGGGACATAGTGCCCTGTTACGTGGGGTGATTGAGCCAATCTTTCAAGGCGATGGGATTTGTAGTTTTCTCGTAAAAATACTTTTCAAAAAATACAAAGAAATTCACAAAAAATCAGCGGATGTTCGAATCTCTCCGAAACTTGGGGGACGTAGTGCCCTGTTACGTGGGGTGATTGAGCCAAACTTTCAAGGCAATGGGATTTGTAGTTTTCTCATTAAAAATACTTTTCTGAAAATACAAAAAAAATCCGCAGAAAATCAGCGGATGTTCGAATCTCTCCGAAACTTGGGGGACGTAGTGCCCTGTTACGTGGGGTGATTGAGCCAAACTTTCAAGGCGATGGGATTTGTAGTTTTCTCATTAAAAATACTTTTCTGAAAATACAAAAAAAATCCGCAGATAATCAGCGAATGTTCGAATCTCTCCGAAACTTGGGGGACGTAGTGCCGTCTTACGTGGGGTGATTGAGCCAAACTTTCAAGGGGATGGGATTTGTAGTTTTCTCGTAAAAAATACTTTTCTAAAAATACAAAGAAATTCACAGAAAATCAGCGGGTGTTCGAATCTCTCCGAAACTTGGGGGACGTAGTGCCCTGTTACGTGGGGTGATTGAGCCAATCTTTCAAGGCTATGGGATTTGTAGTTTTCTCGTAAAAAATACTTTTCTAAAAATACAAAGAAATTCACAGAAAATCAGCGGGTGTTCGAATCTCTCCGAAACTTGGGGGACGTAGTGCCCTGTTACGTGGGGTGATTGAGCCAATCTTTCAAGGCTATGGGATTTGTAGTTTTCTCGTAAAAAATACTTTTCTAAAAAAACAAAGAAATTCACAGAAAATCAGCGGATGTTCGAATCTCTCCGAAACTTGGGGGACGTAGTGCCCTGTTACGTGGGGTGATTGAGCCAATATTTCAAGGCTATGGGATTTGTAGTTTTCTCGTAAGAAATTCTTTTCTAAAAATACAAAAAACTTCGCAGAAAATCAGCGGATGTTCGAATCTCTCCGAAACTTAGGGGACGTAGTGCCCTGTTACGCGGGGTGATTGAGCCAAATATACAAGGCTATGGGATTTGTAGTTTTCTCGTAAAAAATACTTTTCAAAAAATACAAAGTAATTCACAAAAAATCAGCGGATGTTCGAATCTCTCCGAAACTTGGGGGACGTAGTGCCCTGTTACGTGGGGTGATTGAGCCAAACTTTCAAGGCGATGGGATTTGTAGTTTTCTCGTAAAAAATACTTTTCTAAAAAAACAAAGAAATTCACAGAAAATCAGCGGGTGTTCGAATCTCTCCGAAACTTGGGGGACGTTGTGCCCTGTTACGTGGGGTGACTGAGCCAAACTTTCAAGGCTATGGGATTTGTAGTTTTCTCGTAAAAAATACTTTTCCAAAAATACAAAGAAATTCGCAGAAAATCAGCAGATGTTCGAATCTGTCCGAAACTTGGGGGACGTAGTGCCCTGTTACGCGGGGTGATTGAGCCAAAAATTCAAGGCAATGGGATTTGTAGTTTTCTCGTAAAAAATACTTTTCTAAAAATACAAAAAAATTCTCAGAAAATCAGCGGATGTTCAAATCTCTCCGAAACTCGGGGGACGTAGTGCCCTGTTACGTGGGGTGATTGAGCCAAAAATTCAAGGCTATGGGATTTGTAGTTTTCTCGTAAAAAATTCTTTTCTAAAAATACAAAAAAATTCGCAGAAAATCAGCGGATGTTTGAATCTGTCCAAAACCTGGGAGGGGTAGTCCCCTGGCCCGTGGGCAGATCGTGACCAAATTTCAAGAAGCTGAAACTTGTAGTTTTCTTGTAAAAAATACTTTTCGAAAAATAAATTAAAAAATTCGCAGAAACTCAGCCGGTGATCGAAAAAATCCAAAACTTGGGAGGAGTAGTCCCCTGGCCCGTGGGCAGATCATGACCAAATTTCAAGGAGCTTGGACTTGTAGTTTTCTCGTAAAAAATACTTTTCCAAAAAATAAATTTAAAAATTCGCAAAAACTCTGCTGGTTTGTGAATCTCTCCGAAATTTGGGCGGAGTAGTGCCCTGGTCCGTGGGCTGATTATGACAAAATTTCAAGGAGATGGGCTTTGTAGTTTTCTTGTAAAAAATACTTTTCAAAAAATACAATAAAAAAATCGCATAAATTTGTTGTAGTCTCTAGTTTGATTAAATCTTGTCAAATCGAGTAAATGAAAAATATGCAGAATCTACTGCCCTCTTGATAGTGTTCTCAAGTGTTGCTGGAGCGTGGAAAAAGATAGTTCAGTAGTTACTATAACATCTGTAGAAGTTCTTCTTAGAGTAGCTCCTGGATGCCAGTCTTTAGGGTTAGATATTGGTAGATGACTGGCATCCAGGACCTACTCTAAGATGAACTTATACCGATGTTATCTTAATTAATAAATTAATTAATTAATAACAAGATTGAATCAAACTACTACAAATTTACGTTAAGGCTTATGTGAAGGGTTGCCTTATTGTACATCTGCGTGTTAAGAACTGCTTATTTGACTCAATTCAATACCGAGACAGCAATTTTGATTGTTATCAAGTCAACTATCAGACTTTGCTTGGTTTTTATTTCTATTTGACAATACTGGCACTTTAAACCATAAATAGGAATAGTTTTTTCCAGAATTCCTTTGAAAGTGTTGCTAAGTGTATTCCTTTGTGTTAAGAGCTACACTAATGTAGTGATTGAGAATACAAACAGTGGATGCCTTGAGTAAAGCATTCATGGAAATATATACTATTAGTAAACGTAAGGGATCCCATAGGGACGGGGCTGTGATCTGTCACTGTTTCCAGCCAAACCTAGTTTATATTGATGTTAAATACGACACCCTAATTCCCTTCATTCGCAGCTTGTATAACAAGTGAAGAGCAAGTAGGTCCCAGTAGATCACGACCGGATCTGAAACAATGAACTGATTGAAAAAGTGAACAATTATATACAGAACATATATTGTTGAGCTAGTCATTTTTGATGTATTATGTTTATTACAATTGTGAATTCTGAACATATTGTATTTTATTCTATATGAGTTGTGACGTTATACATGTGGACTGAACATTGCTAAAGCAATTACTGCATTTGTGGGTATCTATTACTTTGGGACATAACCAGGAACCCATTTACTTAATATATTGCAATATTATTAGTAACATTACATGTAATATATACAATTATAGTAGTGTATTATTATTATTACATTGTATTACAGCAGAATATTATCATTATATGTATATACAATATATTAGTACAGCACAATATATATTATTTTATTGTACTATATGACTATATTGCAATATTATTAGTAACATTACATGTAATATATACAATTATAATAGTGTATTGTTATTACATTGTATTACATCAGAATATTATCAATATTATATGTATATACAATATATTATATTATTAGTACAGCACAATATAAGCATTATATATTATATTGTGCTATACGACTATATTGCATTATTAGTAACATTACATGTAATATATAGTTATAAGTGTATTATTATTACATCACAATATTATCAATATATGTATATTATATTAGTACAACACAATATAAGCATTAGATATTATTAAATTGTACTATACGACTATATTGCAATATTATTAGTTACATTAAATGTAATATATACAATTATAATAGTGTATTATTATTACATCAGAATGTTATTAATATATGTAAATACAATATTAATACAGCACAATATAAGCATTAGATATTATTATATTGTACTATATGTATATTATATTAGTACAGCACAATATAAGCATTAGATATTATTAAATTGTACTATACGACTATATTGCAATATTATTAGTTACATTAAATGTAATATATACAATTATAAGTGTATTATTATTACATCAGAATGTTATTAATATATGTATATACAATATTAATACAGCACAATATAAGCATTAGATATTATATTGTACTATATGACTATATTGCAATATTATTAGTAACATTACATGTAATATATACAATTATAATATTGTATTATTACATTAGATCATCAATATTATGTGTATATGCAATATATTAGTACAGCACAATATAAGCATTAGCTATATAGTATTATATGTCTATATTGCAATATTAGTAACATGACATGTAACATATAAAATTATAATAGTGTATTATGACATTGTTTTACATCAGATTATCAATATTATATGTATATACATTATAATTTTAGTACAGCACAATATAAGCATTCTATATTATTATATTCTACTTTATGACTATATTGCATTATTATGAATGTAATTTAATGTAATTATTAAATTTTATTGCATCAGATTATCATTATGTGTATATAGCATATTAGGAGTATAGGCTGCTTGGGACTCCAACTCCCACAATGCCTAGCAGCCTGCCTACGGGTCGGGGAAGAGTCCAAAACACCGCGAGGGGGCGCGCAGGCTCCAGTGGGTTTTCGGGCCTGGGATTCCTTCCCCGCCTTGGCCTGCAAACGGTGTTTGGAAGGCGACGCTCCGGGCTCCCTTCCTCCTCCTCCTCCTCCTCCTCCCGGGCCTTGGGGAAGAGGCCTCGACGGAGCCTAAGATCGCCATTTGCCAGGCCGGGCCGCCATCTTGCGGCCCTGTGACGGAGCTTCCGGCGACGCCGAGGAGGCCGCGCACGCGCAGCAGGGAGACAGGAATGCCTGTAGCGGGCGGTGCCTCGTTCCCTTCAATATGGAGGCCGCGCAGCCGCAGAAGGGAAAAGGAGGCTTGTAATGGGCGGGGCCAGGTTCTCAAATAGGGAGGCCGCGCAGCCGCAGAAGGGAGACAGGAATGCCTGTAGTGGGCGGTGCCTCGTTCTTCAATATGGAGGCCGCGCAGCCGCAGAAGGAAAAGGAGGCTTGTAGTGGGCGGGGCCAGGTTCTCAAATAGGGAGGCCGCGCAGCCGCAGAAGGGGAAAGGATGCCTCTAGTGGGCGGAGCCAAGTTCCCTCAAATACGGAGCAGGCCGCGCATGCGCAGTTTTGTCTGCCGTGCCTTCCCTGCTCCATGCTCGGTGGTCCCACCGGTGCCTGGCACAGGGAAGGCCCTGCAGACGAATCCTGCCAGAAGCCAACCCATGAAGCCACCTGGACACAGAATATTTTATTTATGACAGTATTTCTTCCCAAGAGGAGACTCAGGCTGGCTTACAAATAGAAAACACACATATAAACAATGACAATGATATTTGAATTCAATTTAAAACTCAGTGACATTAAAACATTCGTAAAATCATCATTATTAACCTCATTTGTATCCCGCTCATTTATGGAGATGAGCAGCATACAAGAAACATCTAGGCAAAAATTCAATGCAAATAAAGCAAACATTACATACAATCAATAGAAACAAATCAACCTATAAATACACTTTAGTGCCATGTAGGCAGAGTTAGATACTCTTTGGCAATGGCCAGATGTACTTGGGGTGCAAGGAAATTGTGTTTATTGATAATACTTTATTTTTATATCCCGCTCCCATGTCACATGTCATAAAGTCATACATTAAAAACAATATTTACAATAAAACCATATAACAGAATATCAGAACAATGAGTGCAAAACTTACACAGGTGTTTCTCTCGACTTTATTTGTAGAAAACAAGGTTTATAAAAGGCAGCAGCACAAACTGTATTGTAATCTAGATGTTTAAGGCTGTCAAAAATTAAACATTTGAATAATAACCAGAAAACACCTTTTTTTGGGAAGAGTTTTATTCTGGAACGCTGACATTGTTGGAAAGGGGTCGAGCTCAGCATCCGGAAAGGCCGGGCGTCCTGCTCTCTGGGATCTCCTTCCTTCCTTCCGTCCGTCCGTCCATCTGTCCGTCCTTGGCTCTTGTCCAGGAGGAGCCCCTCCCTCCCTCCCCCCCTCGGCGATTCCGGAGACATAGAACAAGGGAGAGAACAAGGGTCAGAAGGGCTGGACCAAGGGAGCATCTCGCTTTGGGGGGCTCTTGGGAACTGTGGCTTTTTCTACTAGGATCCCCTTCCTTCCACCAGGCATTTATGTATGGGGAGCGGGGGTCCCTGCACAGAGAAAAGGGGGTCCTCAGGGGGTCCCACGTCTGCATCCAGAACCAGGCTCCCTGTTGCATGAGGAACGCGGCTGCCGGGGAGGGAGGGCTGTCCGTTGGCCCTGGGCGGATGGCGGAGGGGCTTTCTAGGCCGTCGGATTGGGGGAGAGCGGGGCCCAAACACTGGGGTCCCGAGGGGGGGCGCTCCCAGCGCAGGGCAGGGACAGGGTTAGGGTTCTTCCCACCCGAGGCCCGGAGGCCCCCTCCCAGCTTGGTTCTTGCCAACAGGCAAAAACAGCCCTATTTAAAATTCCTGCTCTAGTTAAGAAATGGGTTAGTAGGGTTAGCAGGTTAAGGTTAGTTCAGGTATTAATCTGAGCTGCGACGAGATGTTTAAAATGCCCGTGACGTGAGCTGGGAGCGGCCGCTCGGGTCCCCAGAGTTGTTTCCTTGGGTGCAAGGGTTTTAATATATATATATTTATATTTTTATATCCCGCTGTCCCGCCAGCCGCGACCCCCTGCCCGTCTAGGGAGATCCGCCCGCCCACCCCCCACGATCTGCCCAGGGCAAAGGGAGGACCCGCCCGTCCCCGAGTGGGGCCTCAATGCCACACTCAAGCGGAGCCGTGAATGTGTTCCTCAAAGGAAGGCCTAGCGCACAGGGAGCCTGCTTTCTGATGCAAAGGTAGGAGTGAAATGCCTGGTCTGACACATTAATGACAGGGGATCTCAGTTGGGGGGGCCCTCCCTCCCCCTGGCAACAACATAATACTAATAATACAATCATTGGGGGGCCCTCCCCCTAGCAACAACATGGTCCTATGTAAGAACGTTGTACTAGGATAATAATATACTCTATTAATGTCATGTCTATACTAATATCAATAACTAATATTAACATCTAATAACATTGTGCTAGGATAATAATGTACTCTATTAATGTCATATTGAGACTAATATGAATAATTAATATTAACATTGTGCTAGGGTAATAATATACTCAATGTCATATCTATACTAATATCAATAACTAATATAAACATCTAATACCCAAGATGCTCCTCCCCCAATAACATGCTATTCTAATTTATATTGTATATACAGTAGAGTCTCACTTATCCAACACTCTCTTATCCAACATTCTGGATTATCCAACGCATTTTTGTAGTCCATGTTTTCAATGCGTCGTGATATTTTGGTGCTATATCCGTAAATACAGTAATTACTACATAGCATTACTGCATATTGAACTACTTTTTCTGTCAAATGATGTTTTGGTGCTTAATTTGTAAAATCATCAACTAATTTGATGTTTAATAGGCTTTTCCATAATGCCTCCTTATTATCCAACAGCGCAGGCTGGAAAGCAAGCCAGCTGCAATTAACTGCAATGAATCACTCTGACCAGGAGGTCACGAGTTCGAGGCCGGCTCGGAGCCTGTTTATTTGTCTTTGTTCTATGTTAAAAGGCATTGAATGTTTGCCTATATGTGTCATGTGATCCGCCCTGAGTCCCCTTCGGGGTGAGAAGGAAGGGCGGAATATAAATGCTGTAAATAAATAATAAATATCAACAAATCACTCTGACCAGGAGGTCATGAGTTCAAGGCCTGCCCGGAAAAATGCTGTAAATAAATAAATAAATATTCGCTGGCCCATTTGTGTTGGATAAGTGACTCTACTCTGTGTGTGTGTGTGTGTGTGTGTGTGTGTATGTATATATATATATATATATATATATATATATATATATATATAATTTAATATATAATTATAACATATTGCATATACATATAATGTTCATAATATTATATTGTAATACGATATACTAATAATAAAATATAATATTAAATATGTATTACATTTTGCATGTAATACTACTACTAATATTACCATATATTCATATAGTACAATATAGTTATTTACTGCCAGTATTGTACTATGGTAATAATATAATATTGTATGTAAATTTATTTTGTAAGCTGTTCACCTTGGGGGTGAGAAGGGCAGCATATACATCTAGCAAATAAATAAATAATGCAAGATAATACTAACAATGATACAATATAATAATATGAATTACATATTATATATTAAATGTAATATTGCTAATAATGTTTCTGTATAGTGGTATAATGCAATGTAGTAATATATAATGCTAATATTGTGCGATGCTAATGATACAGTGTATGTAATACACCTATCTGTATTTTATGATGTGTTTTATGAATACTGATGTAAGTTAATGATGATTTATATTGCACTGTATGGTTTTTTATATATGCGTCTTATTGTTAAGCCGCCCTGAGTCCCCTGTTGGGTGAGAAGGGCGGGATATAAATAATGTAATGAATAAAAATGTAAATATCACTTGTAAGCCGCTCTGAGTCCCCTTTTAAGGGGAGAAAGGGCGGGATATAAATATTGTAATAAATAAATAAATATGTAAATATAACTCATAAGCCGCTCTGAGTCCCCTTTTAAGGGGAGAGAGGGCGGGATATAAATATTGTAATAAATAAATATGTAAATATAACTCATAAGCCGCTCTGAGTCCCCTTTTAAGGGGAGAGAGGGCCGGATATAAATGTAATAAATTAATAAATACATAAATCTCCTTTTCCCAGGCTTCAAATTCATCATATGGGGTCCCCCCATGCCTGGCTATGCAGAAGAGGCTGTATCCCATAGGCCTGCTTTTAGGTTAAGATTCTGCCAGGCATCTTATTAAATATGGAGGGTCCCTCACCTTGCGTTAACCAAAGGGGTTCCCACCTGCTAGGTTTGGCTGTAAACGCAGCGGGTCCCTCAGAAGCCTGGTTTAAAATTAATTGCAAACCTCCTTTAACGAGGGTTTGCCTTACAAATAGAGTTTTCCACGTGGAAAGGTTGGCATTAAAAGGGGGTCCACGTATACCTTGAATGGATTTGGACTGAACACACCTATCTGTATTTTATAATGTGTTTTATGAATACTGATGTAAGTTAATGATGATTTATATTGCAGTGTATGTTTTTTTATATATGCGTCTTACTGTTAAGCCGCCCTGAGTCCCCTGTTGGGTGAGAAGGGCAGGATATAAATATTGTAATAAATAAATATGTAAATATAACTAGTAAGCCGCTCTGAGTCCCCTTTTAAGGGGAGAGAGGGCAGGATATAAATATTGTAATAAATAAATATGTAAATATAACTAGTAAGCCGCTCTGAGTCCCCTTTTAAGGGGAGAGAGGGCGGGATATAAATATTGTAATAAATAAATATGTAAATATCACTTGTAAGCCGCTCTGAGTCCCCTTTTAAGGGGAGAGAGGGCGGGATATAAATATTGTAATAAATCAATATGTAAATATCACTTGTAAGCCGCTCTGAGTCCCCTTTTAAGGGGAGAGAGGGCCGGATATAAATATTGTAATAAATAAATAAATAAATACAAAAATCTCCTTTTCCCAGGCCTCAAGTTAATAATCTGGGGTCCCCCCATGCCTGGCTATGCAGAATAGGCTGTAGCCCATAGGCCTGCTTTTAGGTTAAGATTCTGCCAGGCATCTTATTAAATATGGAGGGTCCCTTGCCTTACGTTAACCAAAGGGGTTCCCACCTGCTAGGTTTGGCTTTAAACGCAGCGGGTCCCTCAGAAGCCTGGTTTTAAACTAATTGCAAACCTCCTTTAACGAGGGTTTGCCTTACAAATGGAGTTTTCCACGTGCCAGGAATAAATACCACGTGCCAGGCCCTTTAAAAGGGGGTCCAACCTTGAATGGATTCTCTTTGCAAGCGCTTGGCCGGAAGCCCCAAACTGCCGGAGTGGGAGTCCCCAATCTATTGGGGAAGAGTCCCCGTGGGCACCAGCTGTACATGTGTATGTGTTTGTGTGTGTCGTGTGTGCAAGGCAGCCGTGGAGGCTGGAAGGAGTGTCTCACCTGGCTTAAGGGCTCCGCTGTAGAATCTCCTTCCCGGAATCTTCTTTTTACCTGTGTTGCAGATCCTTCCCAGACAGGAAGGATCCCTCTCGGCCGATGGGAGACGGTGTCCGGCAGGAGCCCTCCGGGAGTCCAGGCACATGGAACGGGAGAGAAAACAGTGCGTCTATACCTGACTTTTCATGAAAACAGCCTAAGATATCTCCCCATGGCTGGCCTCACGGGTTAAAAGAAGCAAGGAAATCCCCACATCTGGCCTTAAAGGTTAAAAAAACCAGGGATTTCCCCACGTAAGGGACTTAAAGGTTAAAATAACCAGGGATCTCCCCACGTAAGGGATTTAACGGTTAAAATAACCAGGGATCTCCCCACATAAGGGATTTAACGGTTAAAATAACCAGGGATCTCCCCACATAAGGGACTTAACGGTTAAAATAACCAGGGATCTCCCCACGTAAGGGACTTAACAGTTAAAATAACCAGGGATCTCCCCACGTAAGGGATTTAACGGTTAAAAAAACCAGGGATCTCCATATTGCCTGGTGTTACGTTAAATAGGAGATCTCTATAGGGCAGGCCGCCTTGGTTTAACAGATCTCTATAGGGCAGGCCGCGTTAGTTTCTGGATAGGAGATCTCTATACGCCTAACTTTAAGAATAGAGGATCCCCTTTAACCAGGCTTTAATTAGGAATAGTGGTCCCCTGGGTGTGTGGCCTTACATAAATAAAAGGGGGTCCTACATAATAACAACAACAACAACAATAATAATAATTTTATCTGCTTCCTGGTATTTCTTTTTCCTGGAATCAATAATAATAACAATAATAATAATAATAATAATAATAATAATAATAATAATAATAATAATAATTTTATCTGCTTCCTGGTATTTCTTTTTCCAGGTGCCTGTAATCAATAATAAAAATAATAATTTTATCTGCTTCCTGGTATTTCTTTTTCCAGGTGCCTCGAATCAATAATAATAATAATAATAATAATTTTATTTTTGTACCCTGCCACCGTCTCCCCAGAGGGACTCGGGGCGGCTCACTGATATAAAACCAGCCTACCATGCTATCAAATACAAACAATTAAATTTAAAAGGAATTAACAAAAATCACAATCATGATGCCTATGTTTGCAGTAAAAAAAAAGGTTCGCCACGTGCTAGGCGTTGGCATGAGGCACACGGCTCTGGTCTCCCCTTGAGTGTGGCCTCGAAGCTCCGCCCGGGGAGGGAGGGGGCGTCCGTTGGCCCTGGACGGATGATATACAAGCGGCAGGGTCCATGGGTTGGGGGAGAGCAAGGGGCCCAGACCTGGCACCGTGGGGAACACACTAAGGACCAAGAGGCTGCTCTCAGGACACCTTAGGGGCCTTTTGCAATGTCCTTCCATGGGGGCCCTTTTATGGGGGGCCAGGAGGCCCCCTCCCTTCCCAGCTTGGTTCTTGCCATCAGGCAGAACAGTCCTATTTAAAAGGGCAGGGTACCCTATTTAGAATGGTGTTAGTAGGATGTTAGTAAGTGAGTTAAGGTATTAATATTTTTATTTCTAAGTTGCAAGGACATCTTAAAATGCCCGTAACGTGTGCTGCCCCCCGCGATGCCAGGGCGGGCCCCCCGCTGACCCCCAAGCTGTGACCCCTACGGCCCGTATAGGAAGACCCATCATCTGCCTAGAACAAAGGGAGGACCCGTCCGTTCCCGAGTGGGACTTCTTCGATGCCACACGCGAGGGGAACCGTGTGCAAAGGTAACCCTTTTTTTAATGCAAAGATAGACATTAAATGCCTACCCTTACACCAATTACCCTGAAAACGACCTTTTTTGGGAGGCAGGCGGTGTCCTTGCGAGGGTGTCTTCAAGCATCTTCCGTCCTGTCTCTTGACCTTTTGTTTCTTTCTTCACGTTGACTTGAATTCAGCGCTGGGAGAAGAGTGAGTGGGAAGAAAGCATTCAGAAAAAAAAACAGGCATTGCCTTCTATCTATTTTGCAAGGCCAGGAAGGCAGTTCCCATCTTGTCTCCTGTACCTGTAACATGCTATGCTAATAATATAATATGTATTATGTATATATAGTATATCGTATATAATATACAATATAATAGAAAATGATATATAATAATATATTGAATATACATACAATATATTATATTATTATATTATATTATTATTATATTATAATATATTATATTATTATTAATATAATTATTATATTATATTAATATAATATATTGAATATACATACGATATTATATTATTATATTATATTATTAATAATAATATATTAACATATATATATAACAATATATTAATTATGTTATGTATTACCTGTAATATTTCTAATAACATTACAGTATGATGGTATAGTACAATATATATATAATGCTATTATTGTGAATGCTAATACTTTGTATGTACATATAAAATTATATATAATATATAATCAATATCATTATATTGTGTTATTATTATATTTTATTACATTACAATATTACTACCAATATATGTATATACATTAAATTATATTATTATAAATTACATTGTCCATTATATACAAAATAATACATATATATATATATATATATATATATATGTATTATTTTGTATATAATTTTCAGCATAGCATGTTATGGGTCTTAAGGCTGGAAATAAATCAGATTGGTAAAAAAATGCAATTATTATTCTACTCCTTTCCTCTAGAAAGCTGTCTGAATTTTCAAAAATGTTGCCATGTGTTGTCAAAGGCTTTCATGGGTTGTGAGTTTCTGGGCTGCCACCTCAAAAAGCAGGGCCAGCTAACACCTCCAAACACAGGATTCCCCCAGGCAGGAAGCAGCCAGGCCTTGAAACTGCAGGCCATTCAATGCTAATCAAGGTGGCCAATAACAGCATTCACATTTGCCTGCAACAGACAAGGGTTCTTTCTCCCACCCTGGAAATTTCGCAGATATATAAAAGCCTCACCACTCCCTTAGTTTCCAGCCATAGATGTGGGCGAAACGTCAGGAGAGAATGCTTCTGGAACAGCCCGGAAAACTCACAACAACCCAAAAATTAAGCCTTTTTTTTCTTCTCTGGAAAAGACCTTGTAGTTTTTTTGTTTGATATAATATATATTATATATTAATATAGTACAATGTAAGAAATAATGGGTTTCCAGAAGCATTCTCTCCTGACGTTTCACCCACATCTCTGGCAGGCATCCTCAGAGGTTGTGAGGTCTGTTGGAAACGAGGCAAGTGGAATATATATATATATATATATATATATATATATATAAAAGCCTCACCACTCCCTTATAGTTTCCAGCAATCTATGGTTTCCTGCCATAGGTGTGGGTGAAACGTCAGGAGAGAATGCTTCTGGGGCATAGCCATACAGCCCGGAAAACTCACAACAACCCAAAATTTTAGCCTTTTTCTTCTTCTCTGGAAAAGACCTTGTAATTATTATTTTTTTTGGTTTGATATAATAAAATATTAATACATAAAATAGAAGTGAAAAGAAAAGATCTGGATAAGAAATAAATCAGATTATAATGAATAAAAAAGAACAATATTCACCTGGTCCCTTCAGAAAAAGCTGTGGAAATTTTCAAAAATTTTGCCTTTATTTCTTCCGTCCGTTTCACAAGGCTTTGCCATTTCTGAGGGAATAAGAAGAAGCGATTAAAGAAAAGCCTATTAAACATTAAATTAGGTTATGATTTTACAAATTAAGCACCAAAACATCATGTTATACAACAAACTTGACAGAAAAAGTAGTTCAATAGGCAGTAATACTATGCAGTAATTACTATATTTAAGAATTTAGCACCAAAATATCACAATGCATTGAAAACATTGACTACAAAAATGCGTTGGATAATCCAGAACGTTGGATAAGCGAGTGTTGGATAAGTGGGACTCTACTGTAGTTCAATGTGCTATGTAGTAATTACTTTATTTGCGAATTTAGCACCAAAATATCACAATGCATTGAAAACATTGACTACAAAAATGCGTTGGATAATCCAGAACGTTGGACAAGCGAGTGTTGGATAAGTGAGACTCTACTGTATTTGTAAATATTTTTTCCGAATATTTTCCTTATTTTTGGCAAATATTTCCACAAATATTTTTATGATTTTTGGGGTGAATATTTTGTGAGTATTTTATTTCAATGTTTGTGAATGTTTTCATGATTGTTTTTTTGTGAATGCATTTGTGAATATTTTTTATGAATATTTTTCCCCAAATACTTTGCTTATTTTTGGCAAATGTTTCTGCTAATATTTTTTTATTTTAATATTAATATTTTAATGATTTTGTAAATATTTCAGTGAACATTTTTTCCCCTGAATATTTAACTGTACAGTAGAGTCTCGCTTATCCAAGTTTCTGGATTATCCAACCCATTTTTGTTTTCAATATAACGTGATATTTTGGTGCTAAATTCGTAAATACAGTAATTGCAACATAACATTACTGTGTATTGAACTACTTTTTCTGTCAAATTTGTTGTAAAACATGATGTTTTGGTGCTTAATTGGTAAAATCATAACCTAATTTGATATTTAATAGGCTTTTCCTTAATCCCTCCTTATTATCCAAGATATTCGCTTATCCAAGCTTTAGCTTGGAGAAATGAGACTCTACTGTATTTTCTATTTCAAGGCTTTGTGACTTGAGGCGATTTGAGGCAAAAAATAATGAAATATTAATAAATAAAATAGTTTTCTTTCTTTCTGTTTCACAAAGCCTTTATGCACCCTTATCTTGTGCTATTTGAGGCCATTTTTAATAAAATTAAGATAAGACTAATATATAAAATAGGCATTTTCCTCTTTGTATTTCAATTTTGAGGAGATTCCTGAGGTAAAGAATCCCCAAAATAACAAGGAAAGCGACATAAAATGAAGTGGGATTGGAAGGGAAGCCTTTCCTGAGGTAAAAGTGATTCCCAAAAGGAAAGGCGTCTCTTTAAACTCCAGATTAATTACAAAGGAAGTCAAATGAACCAGGTGAGCCTGTAAAAAGGGGCCCTTATTCACCTGCTTCAGAAACGGAGCCTGGCTGTGAGTGGCCTGAGGAGAGCCGCTGCCCTTCCTTTCTTTCTTTCTTTCTTTCTTTCTTTCTTTCTTTCTTTCTTTCTTCCGACCCAGGCCTTCAGAATGGCTCCCAGGCCCAGCTGCCTTCTCTCTCGGCGTCCCGAGATCGTCTGAGGTAAATGTGACAAATAACAGCCAAGAAGAAGCCCCGCCTCCAAAACGGCCGTTTTTTTTTGGCCTTGGTCCCACCCCTTCGCCATGTGTCGCCGCCCGATTGGACGATTCTCCAGCTCGCCAATTTGGGCGCGAAAACAGGGTGCTGCTTGACGCATGCGCACTCCGTTGTGATTTAAAATATAGGTTAACCTCCCAATCCGGCCGCCTTTTTGGCCTTGGTCCCACCCCTTCGCCATGTGTCGCCGCCCGATTGGACGATTCTCCAGCTCGCCAATATGGGCGCGAAAACAGGGCGCTCCTCGACGCATGCGCACTCCGTTGTGATTTAAAATATATGTTAGCCTCCCAATCCGGCCGCCTTTTTGGCCTTGGTCCCACCCCTTCGACATGTGGCGCCGCCCGATTGGACAAATCAACCGCACGTCACGGGCTCAGACAGGTCAATTTGGGCGGGAAAGAGATAATAATTGGTTTCCAGAAGCATTCTCTCCTGACGTTTCGCCCACATCTCTTACGCAACTAATCATTTAGCACGGGTATGGGACATAATACTAATAATATAACATACTAGGGGTGCATTATAGATATCGTGGTATATGATTAATATAGTACAATCTAAGAAATAATAATTGGTTTCCAGAAGCATTCTCTCCTGACGTTTCGCCCACATCTCTTACGCAACTAATCATTTAGCACGGGTATGGGACATAATACTAATAATATAACATACTAGGGGTGCATTATAGATATCATGGTATATGATTAATATAGTACAATCTAAGAAATAATAATTGGTTTCCAGAAGCATTCTCTCCTGACGTTTCGCCCACATCTCTTACGCATCTTATCATTTAGCACGGGTATGGGACATAATACTAATAATATAACATGCTAGTGGTGTATTATAAATATCGTGGTATATGATTAATATAGTACAATCTAAGAAATAATAATTGGTTTCCAGAAGCATTCTCTCCTGACGTTTCGCCCACATCTCTTACGCAACTAATCATTTAGCACGGGTATGGGACATAATACTAATAATATAACATACTAGGGGTGCATTATAGATATCATGGTATATGATTAATATAGTACAATCTAAGAAATAATAATTGGTTTCCAGAAGCATTCTCTCCTGACGTTTCGCCCACATCTCTTACGCATCTTATCATTTAGCACGGGTATGGGACATAATACTAATAATATAACATGCTAGTGGTGTATTATAAATATCGTGGTATATGATTAATATAGTACAATCTAAGAAATAATAATTGGTTTCCAGAAGCATTCTCTCCTGACGTTTCGCCCACATCTCTTACGCAACTAATCATTTAGCACGGGTATGGGACATAATACTAATAATATAACATACTAGGGGTGCATTATAGATATCATGGTATATGATTAATATAGTACAATCTAAGAAATAATAATTGGTTTCCAGAAGCATTCTCTCCTGACGTTTCGCCCACATCTCTTACGCATCTTATCATTTAGCACGGGTATGGGACATAATACTAATAATATAACATGCTAGTGGTGTATTATAAATATCGTGGTATATGATTAATATAGTACAATCTAAGAAATAATAATTGGTTTCCAGAAGCATTCTCTCCTGACGTTTCGCCCACATCTCTTACGCAACTAATCATTTAGCACGGGTATGGGACATAATACTAATAATATAACATACTAGGGGTGCATTATAGATATCATGGTATATGATTAATATAGTACAATCTAAGAAATAATAATTGGTTTCCAGAAGCATTCTCTCCTGACGTTTCGCCCACATCTCTTACGCAACTAATCATTTAGCACGGGTATGGGACATAATACTAATAATATAACATACTAGGGGTGCATTATAGATATCATGGTATATGATTAATATAGTACAATCTAAGAAATAATAATTGGTTTCCAGAAGCATTCTCTCCTGACGTTTCGCCCACATCTCTTACGCATCTTATCATTTAGCACGGGTATGGGACATAATACTAATAATATAACATGCTAGTGGTGTATTATAAATATCGTGGTATATGATTAATATAGTACAATCTAAGAAATAATAATTGGTTTCCAGAAGCATTCTCTCCTGACGTTTCGCCCACATCTCTTACGCAACTTATCATTTAGCACTGGTATGTGACATAATACTAATAATATAACATACTAGGGGTGTATTATAGATATCGTGGTATATGATTAATATAGTACAATCTAAGAAATAATAATTGGTTTCCAGAAGCATTCTCTCCTGACGTTTCGCCCACATCTCTTACGCAACTTATGATGGTTGCACGGTGTTATGGGCCCGGGCCATCCCGGCGCAACATGCTCTCAAGCACACGCAATAGCTCGTTACTAATCAGCCAGCGGAGCCCCGGTGGCGCAGTGCGTTCAAGCGCGGAGCTGCCAAACTTGCAGACCGAAAGGCCCCGGGTTCAAATCCCGCTGTTAGCCCCAGCTCCTGCCAACCTAGCAGTTCAAAAACGTGCCAATGTGAGTAGATCAATAGGTACTGCTCTGGCAGGAAGGGAACGGTGCTCCATGCAGTCATGCCAGTGGCCACATGACCTCGGAGGTGTCTACGGACAACGCCGGCTCTTGGGCTTAGAAATGGAGATGAGCCCCAACCCCCAGAGGGTGAGTAGAGCAATAGGTACTGCTCCGGCAGGAAGGGAACGGTGCTCCATGCAGTCATGCCAGTGGCCACATGACCTCGGAGGTGTCTACGGACAACGCCGGCTCTTGGGCTTAGAAATGGAGATGAGCCCCAACCCCCAGAGGGTGAGTAGAGCAATAGGTACTGCTCTGGCAGGAAGGGAACGGTGCTCCATGCAGTCATGCCAGTGGCCACATGACCTCGGAGGTGTCTACGGACAACGCCGGCTCTTGGGCTTAGAAATGGAGATGAGCCCCAACCCCCAGAGGGTGAGTAGAGCAATAGGTACTGCTCCGGCAGGAAGGGAACGGTGCTCCATGCAGTCATGCCAGTGGCCACATGACCTCGGAGGTGTCTACGGACAACGCCGGCTCTTGGGCTTAGAAATGGAGGTGAGCCCCAGCCCCCAGAGGGTGAGTAGAGCAATAGGTACTGCTCCGGCAGGAAGGGAACGGTGCTCCATGCAGTCATGCCAGTGGCCACATGACCTCAGAGGTGTCTACGGACAACGCCGGCTCTTGGGCTTAGAAATGGAGATGAGCCCCAACCCCCAGAGGGTGAGTAGAGCAATAGGTACTGCTCCGGCAGGAAGGGAACGGTGCTCCATGCAGTCATGCCAGTGGCCACATGACCTCGGAGGTGTCTACGGACAACGCCGGCTCTTGGGCTTAGAAATGGAGATGAGCCCCAACCCCCAGAGTGTGAGTAGAGCAATAGGTACTGCTCTGGCAGGAAGGGAACGGTGCTCCATGCAGTCATGCCAGTGGCCACATGACCTCAGAGGTGTCTACGGACAACGCCGGCTCTTGGGCTTAGAAATGGAGATGAGCCCCAACCCCCAGAGGGTGAGTAGAGCAATAGGTACTGCTCCGGCAGGAAGGGAACGGTGCTCCATGCAGTCATGCCAGTGGCCACATGACCTCAGAGGTGTCTACGGACAACGCCGGCTCTTGGGCTTAGAAATGGAGATGAGCCCCAACCCCCAGAGGGTGAGTAGAGCAATAGGTACTGCTCCGGCAGGAAGGGAACGGTGCTCCATGCAGTCATGCCAGTGGCCACATGACCTCAGAGGTGTCTACGGACAACGCCGGCTCTTGGGCTTAGAAATGGAGATGAGCCCCAACCCCCAGAGGGTGAGTAGAGCAATAGGTACTGCTCCGGCAGGAAGGGAACGGTGCTCCATGCAGTCATGCCAGTGGCCACATGACCTCGGAGGTGTCTACGGACAACGCCGGCTCTTGGGCTTAGAAATGGAGATGAGCCCCAACCCCCAGAGGGTGAGTAGAGCAATAGGTACTGCTCCGGCAGGAAGGGAACGGTGCTCCATGCAGTCATGCCAGTGGCCACATGACCTCGGAGGTGTCTACGGACAACGCCGGCTCTTGGGCTTAGAAATGGAGGTGAGCCCCAACCCCCAGAGGGTGAGTAGAGCAATAGGTACTGCTCCGGCAGGAAGGGAACGGTGCTCCATGCAGTCATGCCAGTGGCCACATGACCTCGGAGGTGTCTACGGACAACGCCGGCTCTTGGGCTTAGAAATGGAGGTGAGCCCCAACCCCCAGAGGGTGAGTAGAGCAATAGGTACTGCTCCGGCAGGAAGGGAACGGTGCTCCATGCAGTCATGCCAGTGGCCACATGACCTCAGAGGTGTCTACGGACAACGCCGGCTCTTGGGCTTAGAAATGGAGATGAGCCCCAACCCCCAGAGGGTGAGTAGAGCAATAGGTACTGCTCCGGCAGGAAGGGAACGGTGCTCCATGCAGTCATGCCAGTGGCCACATGACCTCGGAGGTGTCTACGGACAACGCCGGCTCTTGGGCTTAGAAATGGAGATGAGCCCCAACCCCCAGAGTGTGAGTAGAGCAATAGGTACTGCTCTGGCAGGAAGGGAACGGTGCTCCATGCAGTCATGCCAGTGGCCACATGACCTCGGAGGTGTCTACGGACAACGCCGGCTCTTGGGCTTAGAAATGGAGATGAGCCCCAACCCCCAGAGGGTGAGTAGAGCAATAGGTACTGCTCCGGCAGGAAGGGAACGGTGCTCCATGCAGTCATGCCAGTGGCCACATGACCTCAGAGGTGTCTACGGACAACGCCGGCTCTTGGGCTTAGAAATGGAGATGAGCCCCAACCCCCAGAGGGTGAGTAGAGCAATAGGTACTGCTCCGGCAGGAAGGGAACGGTGCTCCATGCAGTCATGCCAGTGGCCACATGACCTCGGAGGTGTCTACGGACAACGCCGGCTCTTGGGCTTAGAAATGGAGGTGAGCCCCAACCCCCAGAGGGTGAGTAGAGCAATAGGTACTGCTCCGGCAGGAAGGGAACGGTGCTCCATGCAGTCATGCCAGTGGCCACATGACCTCGGAGGTGTCTACGGACAACGCCGGCTCTTGGGCTTAGAAATGGAGGTGAGCCCCAGCCCCCAGAGGGTGAGTAGAGCAATAGGTACTGCTCCGGCAGGAAGGGAACGGTGCTCCATGCAGTCATGCCAGTGGCCACATGACCTCGGAGGTGTCTACGGACAACGCCGGCTCTTGGGCTTAGAAATGGAGGTGAGCCCCAACCCCCAGAATGCGAGTAGAGCAATAGGTACAGCTCCGGCAGGAAGGGACAACTCCCATCATGCCGGGTTCACCCCCTGAAACTCCAAAGACCCCACGCTTCAAACCACATTGCGTTTTTTGATTGTTTATTTGTTTGTTTGCTTGTTGTTGTTGACTGCTTCTTGACGATGTTCTTGCTTCCACACCAGCGCTCTAGGAAGACAGACACACACTCCTTTTTAATTTGATTAATATTATTTTACATCAATTGGACTAATGATATTTTATATCAATTGGACTATTTTTATAATTAATTTTATAAATATTCTTTTATATCTGATTAACTAATTTTATTGATATTTCATATCAACTGGACTAGGAATATTTTATATCAATTTTATAAGGAGGAGGCCTGCCATAGTTGTGGGTGAAACATCAGGAGAGAATGCTTCTGGGACATGGCCACTCGACTGGACGATTCTCCTGCTCAGGAATTATTTCTAATCATGAAATACACGAATAGTGTATATTATCTGTTGTGGTTTTCCGGCCATGTCCTAGTAGCATTCTCTCCTGACGTTCCGCCCACGTCTGTGGCAGGCAAGCAGGGTTTGCCCATCTGTGGAAGAGGGTCCGGGGAGGGAGAAAGGGCTCTCGCCTGTTGGAGGCCGGAGCGCAGGTTGTGATTAGCATGAATGAATGGCCTGGCAGCTTCAAAGACCGGCTGCTTCCTTGGTTGGGATGCGTTAGCTGGCCCTGATTTGTTTCCTGTCTGGAATTCCCCTGTCTTCTGATTTTAATTTATTAATTTGTTTGCTGTCCTGATTTGAGGGTTTTTAAAACACTGGCAGCCAGATGGTGTTCGTTTTCATGGTACAATACTCAGAAGACGGGGGGATTCCAGACGGGAAACAATCATGGCCAGCTAACGCCTCCCCACAAAGGATTCCCTCAGGCAGGAAGCAGCCAGGCTTTGAAGCCGCAAGGGCAGTAAATGCTAATCACGCTTGCCTCCAACAGACAGGAGTTCTTTCTTCCTCCCACAGATGTGTAATAGACCCCACTTGACTGGCTTCCAACAGACCTCACAACCTCTGAGGATGCCTGCCACAGGTGTGGGCGGAACGTCAGGAGAGAGTGCTTTTTAGAGCAGAGGCTGGATGGCCCTCTGTCGGGAGGGCTTTGATGGTGTCCCAATAATAATAATAATAATAATAATAATAATAATAACAACTTTATTTTTATACCCCGCCTCTATCTCCCCAAAGGGGTCTCAGGGCGGCTTCCATGGGGACAGGCCCGAAAAAAAACAATAGCAATATAGTAGTAGTAGTAATAATAATAATAATAATAAATAAAATAATAATAATATAATAACAATAATATAATAACAATATAATAATAATAATAATAATAACTTTATGTTTATACCCCAAAGGGACTCAGAGCGGCTTCCATGGGGCCAGGCCCGAATAAAAACAATAGCAATATAGTAATAATAATAATAATAATAATAATAATAATAATAATAACTTTATGTTTATACCCCAAAGGGACTCAGGACAGCTGACAAGGGGCCAGGCCCGAATAAAAACAATAGCAATATAATAATAATAATAATAATAATAATAATAATAATAATAATAATCGATCAATAGGTTAATCAGAACCAGGTGAGACAAATTATTTGATATTAATGTAATTAATTAAATGACTAGTGTGGGTATTACACTATCAATTGATCAGTCAGATCAATTGGTTTAATTGATTGATCAATTTTATTAATTGGTTGATCGATCAATAATTTAATCAGACGGCAAACAGAAGGTCAGCTGCTGTCGTCCAATCCTTTTTGCCTTGTTTTTATTTATGTTGCACTTTGAAATGGTCATATGACTGGTCAAACAAATAAATTATTATTATTATCAGAACCAGGTGCGTCAAATTAATTAAAATGAACTTATTGTCAGTATCACACCGTCCATTGATTGATCGATTGGTTAATCGGAACCAGACGAGACGAATTAACGGATGTTAACTTTATTCAATGTGATCAATAATCAATTCCTTGTTCTGACAAATGGCACAAAAAAGATAATAATCAATAATTACATTCACGGCGATGAAGCTCAGCCTCCGTCTCTCCCACCCGAGCCCCGGCGCTAACGAGAACGAGACGCCCGTCACGGGTCCGTCCAATTAGGAATAAGGCACAATTTCTGGTTTTCATTCTTCGGTCGGTCAGTCGGTCAGTCGGTCAGTCGGTCGGTCGGTCACATCTTCGATACGGGGAAAACGCCACGGACACCTCATCAAAAACTCCGTCAACCTCCAAAGCCGAAACGAGGCCCGGTCTCCCCACGTTGCGGGACACGGACAGAGGGATTGCGCATCACGACGGGCTCGACACACGCCATGGGGAGGCTGCGAGAGGTGGTCCGCCGGGATACGAACGTGGTTTCGGGCCACCACGAACCAGCGCGGAGCCAGAGTGGACAGTCTGGAGTTTGAACTCAGCGCGGCTCTGGATCTTCTCAATGAATTCAAGGAACATTCTCCAACCGGGTAGGACCTCCGGGTGGACAACAACGACGTGACTCTGGATCTTCTCAATGAGCCCAGGGGACATTCTTCAACCCAGGTAGGACTTCCACGTGCAATGGCGCACCATCTGGACAGACCACAACAACGTGACTCTGGGTCTTCTCAATGAACCCAAGGAATGTTCTCTATTCTGGGTAGGGTTTCCGTGTGGACCACCACAACGTGACTCTGGATCTTCTGAACGAATCCAAGGAACGTTCTTCAACCCGGGTAGGACTTCCGTGTGCGATGGTGAGGTGACGGCGCACCATCTCGACAGACCACCACGACGTGACTCTGGGTCTTCTGGACGAACCCAGGCCTGTTCCAGACTCGTCCTGGGAAAGCGTTTCTCCCTCCCCGATAGGGCTTCAACGTGCAACGGCGATGAAACGGCGTGCTGCGCAACGACATGGTTTTTGGATCTTCGGAACGACGCTCAAAAGCGGCTCGAGTTTGAACTCCGCATGCAACAGTGACATGGCGGTGTGATGTCTGGGTCATGGCAGCGTTGTTTTCCGGATCACGACGACGTTGTTTCCCCTCCTTCCATCTGAACGACCCCAAGTCCACACGAAGCGGAGTCAAGCTTGAGACCTATAACAAGGAGTTCCAAGTACAATGACAACAGGTTGCCCAGACACAATGACGACGTGCTGTCTGGACCACGACGGGTCATTCAATCATCTACGGGTGTGAAACCCGGAACATTTCAGCCCAAACACAACGGCGACATGCTGTCCGGACCATGATGGGTCATCCAGTCCTTCCATCTGAACGATCCTGAATCTGCATGAAGCAGACGCGAGCTCGAAACCCAGAACGAAGACTTCCGAGTACAGTGACGACAGGGCAGCATGTTGTCAGGACCGCAACGGGTCGTCCCACCATCTACAGGTGCGGAAACCCAGAACGTTCCAGCACAGATACAACGGCGACATGCTGTCCGGACCATGACAGGTTGTTTGTTTACGGGAATCCTGGAACAGATACAGTGGTGACATGCTGTCCGGACCACAACGGGTCGTCCAATCGGTTACAGGTGTGGAAACCCGGAACATTTCATCCCAGACACAACGGCAACATGCTGTCCGGACCATGACGGGTCGTCTGTTTACGGGAATCCCGGAGCGTTTCATCCCCAATACAATTGCAACATACTGTCCGGACCACAAGGGGTCTTCCCTCCGAACGAGACCACGACCGCGACACGAACCGTAACAACACGCATTTCCCCTGCACCATCCGTAACAATATTTGCTGCTGGCGACGTGCGGCCGGCCGGCCCGGATGCGCCCCAAGCAGGCCCGGATTGCGGGAGGAGGAGGAGGAAGTGCATAGATGCGGGAGCGGACCTGCCTGGGGGTCGGGGCGGCGCGAGCGGAGGTCGTCCACGTACAGCAAAGTGCCCGGTGCCCAGCCCTTGTGGTGTGGATGGTCATGCAAATGCCCGGACCTTGGATAGAAAATCCTGATAGGTGTGTCGTGTATTGCTTAACGGGTTATTGTTATTATCATAAATATATGTATATATCTATATATATCTCTATGCATTATATATATATAATATCTTATGTATATACCTCTAAATATCTGGTTATAAAAGCGCACAGTATTGCATCATCACTCCGGGTCGGGTGCAGGGGGGGGAGGGGGGAGGGGGGGAGGGGGAGGGGGGAGGGGTCGGGGGTCGGGGGTCGGCGGGAGGGAGGGAGGGGGAGGGGGGAGTCTCCATGCACGTCGGACATGCGTCGAAAGGGTAGCACTTCCACCATGCGGGCGGCCCGGAGATCCGCCCCGAGGAGGCCATGCTATCTGCAGAGAAGCCGAGATAGCGAGGGCGAGATGAGTGTCTGTCTGTCTGTCCGAGAAGACGGCGGCCGAGCGCCCGGTTTTCCCTCCCGCCGCGGTCCGGCCGTTGTCGTTGTCGACAGGTCTGGTCGCGAGGAACGCCGTCCCTGTCCCGCCGGCTGCGGCTCCTACTTCATCCCGCTCCGCAGCACCTGGTTGGCGGCGATGAGCATGACGCTGATGATGAACGCAATGGCGAAGGCGCAGATGAGGCTCTTCCGGACGCAGGTCTGCCGGATCTGCTGGTTCGAGCAGGCTGGAAGAAGGGCGGGAGGAAGAGGAAGCACATTAAAAGATACCCGGGTGGGTCAAAACACAATGCTACCGGACTGTCCATGCACGTTCCCTGCTCTTTGAAGCCAACAGTTGAGGGAGTGTTTCCTGTTTGAGCTATTTATTTATTTACTTATAGTTCTTACTCTTATAAACCTGTGGCGCCTGAGAAAGGTAAAACCAATGACGAAAAGGCAGAAAGATATGGCGTCGTACATTAGTTAAGTTTGAGCTATTTATTTATTTACTTATAGTTCTTACTCTTATAAACCTGTGGCGCCTGAGAAAGGTAAAACCAATGCCGGAAAGCCAGAAAGATATGGCGTCGTAAATTAGTTAAGTTTGAGCTATTTATTTATTTACTTATAGTTCTTACTCTTATAAACCTGTGGCGCCTGAGAAAGGTAAAACCAATGCCGGAAAGCCAGAAAGATATGGCGTCGTAAATTAGTTAAGTTTGAGCTATTTATTTATTTACTTATAGTTCTTACTCTTATACACCTGTGGCGCCTGAGAAAGGTAAAACCAATGACGGAAAGCCAGAAAGATATGGCGTCGTAAATTAGTTAAGTTTGGGCTATTTATTTATTTACTTATAGTTCTTACTCTTATAAACCTGTGGCGCCTGAGAAAGGTAAAACCAATGCCGGAAAGGCAGAAAGATATGGCGTCGTAAGTTAGTTAAGTTTGGGCTATTTATTTATTTACTTATAGTTCTTACTCTTATAAACCTGTGGCGCCTGAGAAAGGTAAAACCAATGACGAAAAGGCAGAAAGATATGGCGTCGTACATTAGTTAAGTTTGAGCTATTTATTTATTTACTTATAGTTCTTACTCTTATAAACCTGTGGCGCCTGAGAAAGGTAAAACCAATGCCGGAAAGCCAGAAAGATATGGCGTCGTAAATTAGTTAAGTTTGAGCTATTTATTTATTTACTTATAGTTCTTACTCTTATAAACCTGTGGCGCCTGAGAAAGGTAAAACCAATGCCGGAAAGCCAGAAAGATATGGCGTCGTAAATTAGTTAAGTTTGAGCTATTTATTTATTTACTTATAGTTCTTACTCTTATACACCTGTGGCGCCTGAGAAAGGTAAAACCAATGACGGAAAGCCAGAAAGATATGGCGTCGTAAATTAGTTAAGTTTGGGCTATTTATTTATTTACTTATAGTTCTTACTCTTATACACCTGTGGCGCCTGAGAAAGGTAAAACCAATGCCGGAAAGCCAGAAAGATATGGCGTCGTAAATTAGTTAAGTTTGAGCTATTTATTTATTTACTTATAGTTCTTACTCTTATAAACCTGTGGCGCCTGAGAAAGGTAAAACCAATGACGGAAAGCCAGAAAGATATGGCGTCGTAAATTAGTTAAGTTTGAGCTATTTATTTATTTACTTATAGTTCTTACTCTTATAAACCTGTGGCGCCTGAGAAAGGTAAAACCAATGACGGAAAGCCAGAAAGATATGGCGTCGTAAATTAGTTAAGTTTGGGCTATTTATTTATTTACTTATAGTTCTTACTCTTATAAACCTGTGGCGCCTGAGAAAGGTAAAACCAATGACGGAAAGCCAGAAAGATAGGGCGTCGTACATTAGTTAAGTTTGAGCTATTTATTTATTTACTTATAGTGCTTACTCTCATAAACTTTAGAAACGGAATTTTAGAAGCTCTAATTTTGTAATGAGCTTTGAAACATCAATCACATAGCCCTAATACATGTGTATGTGTATATATATCATCCTTGGCGATTGCCAGAAGCCCGTCGACTTGGCATGCAAAGCAAGGCCTCGGCTTGAATTTATATTCAAAGCACTCGGCGTCCGGAACAGAACGGGTTCTTCCGTAATGGAAACAAAAGACGGGGACGAAAAGTCTGGAACAAACAAACGAGAGACAGGGAAGGAGCAGCCTCCTCGCGGCCCTCGGTTGTTAGACCCCCGCTTACTTTCGACGTCGACGGGGCACTCCTCGGCGTGGCCCATGTGGCTCTCCTCCTCGGTCATGATGATGTTCTCGATGTCCTTCATGGAGAGGTGCTCGCAGAAGGTCTCGTAGAGCAGCCGCTTCAGCTCGTCCACCGTCAGCTTCTGCATGTCGCACTGAGGAGGAGGAGGAGATGATGATGATGATGATGATTATTATTATTATTATTATTATTACGGCAACGAGGGGACCCGACTGGCCTGGTTGGGTGGCATCTCAGTGGCTTCAGGGACCACGCTCAGGGCCTCCCAGATCAAGGCTGTGCTGTGGGTCCGTCTTCCACCAAAAAAGCACCAAGACACGCTGGTAGATTCCAACAGATTTTTATGGTACGGAATACCAGAACCTTCCCTTTGGCCCACTTATATAGGGGCTCTCACATACCAGAGGGTAATTGAAGTTTTATGGCTAGCCTGTTTTATGGCTGGCATCTGTTCTTTGTCAGCTGACCGGAGATGTCAAAATTGGAGAACATGACAGGGCCTTAATATTTTCGAATTTTGGCATCTCCCAAATTATTAGCTTTCATACGTTCCAATTCCATTACAAGCCATATGCATATATATCATGCTCGCGACAGGTTTGAATCCACAGGACAGGGTGAGCTCCCACCGGTCAGCTCTAGCTTGTGGAGGGACGTGAGAGAAGCCTCCCTTCCCAGCAGGATGGCAACACATCCGGGCTACGTTCCTGCTGGGCAACGTCTCTGTAGACAGCCAATTATCTCACCTTCCAGAAGACGGTGTCGAAGTCCGTCCCGTGGAACTTCTCGGGGATCCCGGAGGCGGAAAGCTTGGGCCCCAGGAGCGTCACAAACTCCTCAAAGTCCACCTGCCCGTCCCCTGGCGGAGAAAAAATGGCATTCGCAACCACTAGAAAATCACAACCTCTTTGTACTTTGCATGGCACTTTGGTTTCTCGGTAGTTAGACTATTTATTTGTTTATTTATCGTATGAGAAGCTAACCGAGGGTACAAGCTGTAGCTCTTGAACGGTCCCAGATCTGACTGTGTAAAATAGAGTCTGAGCTCTTAATAGTCCCAGATCTGACCGTGTAAAATGGAGTCTGAGCTCTTAATAGTCCCAGATCTGACCGTGTAAAATAGAGTCTGAGATCTTAATAGTCCTCGATCTGACCGTGTAAAATAGAGTCTGAGATCTTAATAGTCCCAGATCTGACCGTGTAAAATGGAGTCTGCGCCCTGAACAGTCCCAGATCTGATTGCGTAAAATGGAGTCTGAGCTCTTAATAGTCCCAGATCTGACCGTGTAAAATGGAGTCTGAGATCTTAATAGTCCCAGATCTGACCGTGTAAAATGGAGTCTGAGCTCTTAATAGTCCCAGATCTGACCGTGTAAAATAGAGTCTGAGATCTTAATAGTCCTCGATCTGACCGTGTAAAATAGAGTCTGAGATCTTAATAGTCCCAGATCTGACCGTGTAAAATGGAGTCTGCGCCCTGAACAGTCCCAGATCTGATTGCGTAAAATGGAGTCTGAGCTCTTAATAGTCCCAGATCTGACCGTGTAAAATGGAGTCTGAGATCTTAATAGTCCCAGATCTGACCGTGTAAAATGGAGTCTGAGCTCTTAATAGTCCCAGATCTGACCGTGTAAAATAGAGTCTGAGATCTTAATAGTCCCAGATCTGACCGTGTAAAATGGAGTCTGAGCTCTTAATAGTCCCAGATCTGACCGTGTAAAATAGAGTCTGAGATCTTAATAGTCCTCGATCTGACCGTGTAAAATGGAGTCTGAGCTCTGAACAGTCCTAGATCTGACCGTGTAAAATGGAGTCTGAGCTTCTTAATAGTCCTCGATCTGACCGTGTAAAATGGAGTCTGAGCTCTGAACAGTCCTAGATCTGACCGTGTAAAATGGAGTCTGCGCCCTGAACGGTCCCAGAAACAACACAGAGAGCAAACAGGATCACGTGAAGGCCTTACCGTCCATGTCCAGCCTTTGGATGATGACCTCCAGCTCCACCTCGTTGGGCATGTAGCCCAGGGAGCGCATGGCCGTGCCCAGCTCCTGCTTGGAGATGAAGCCGTTGCCGTCCCGGTCGAAGACCTTGAAGGCCTCGCGGATCTCTGCGGGCGGGGAGAAGAAGGACACAATGTAATATTTCGGGCATTTCTATCCCGCCTTTCTCTGGTCGGGCCCAACGCCGTTCAAACAAACTGCATAACATATAAATCGGTCATCAAAACAAGCCATAGGAGAAATACGAATGTTCCTATATCGCATCCTTACACATGAAATACAACACAACTCCCTTACGCGCCTCGAGGGGGAATCTGTTAACCTGGGGAACTCCCTTACACGCCTTGAGTGGGGTCCTGAAGATCGGGACAACCATGGCCCTCCTCCCGTCGTCAGATGGGACTTCCCGAGATGTTCTGAGGTGCCTTCAAGAGATATCCGTCATGGTTTGGGTCCTGAAGATTGGAATGACCATGGCCCTCCTATCATCAGATGGGACTTCCTGAGATGTCCTGATTCCTCTGCTGATTCCTCCTCCAGTTGTCTGATGGGACTTCCCGAGATGTCCTGAGGTGCCTTCAAGAGATATCTGTCATGGTTTGGGTCTTGAAGATCGGAATGACCATGGCCCTCCTATCATCAGATGGGACTTCCTGAGATGTCCTGATTCCTCTGCTGATTCCTCCTCCAGTTGTCTGATGGGACTTCCCGAGATGTTCTGAGGTGCCTTCAAGAGATATCTGTCATGGTTTGGGTCCTGAAGATCAGGACAACCATGGCCCTCCCGTCGTCAGATGGGACTTCCCGAGATGTCCTGAGGTGCCTTCAAGAGATATCTGTCATGGTTTGGGTCTTGAAGATCGGAATGACCATGGCCCTCCTATCATCAGATGGGACTTCCCGAGATGTCCTGATTCCTCTGCTGATTCCTCCTCCAGTTGTCTGATGGGACTTCCCGAGATGTCCTGAGGTGCCTTCAAGAGATATCTGTCATGGTTTGGGTCTTGAAGATCGGAATGACCATGGCCCTCCTATCATCAGATGGGACTTCCTGAGATGTCCTGATTCCTCTGCTGATTCCTCCTCCAGTTGTCTGATGGGACTTCTCGAGATGTCCTGAGATGCCTTCAAGAGATATCCGTCATGGTTTGGGTCCTGAAGATCAGGACAACCATGGCCCTCCCGTCATCTGATGGGACTTCCCCAAGATGTTCTGGTGGTTCCTTCAACACTCTTGGATGTCCTTCGTCTGGCTCCGGAGACGTGGATTCGTTCGGAGTTGCCGGGTGTCCCTGAGACGCATCCGATGCCTCCGCTTCTCCGCTGTGGACACTAGAGGCTGCTCACAGACAAGACGCCGGGCCTGGCGGGCCTCTCTCTCTGTTCGAACGAGCAGAAGGAGCGAGCGAGCGAGCGAGCCAGCCAGCCGAAAGAAAGAAAGAGATTCGGTTAACAATCCCTGGGAATCCCCCGACCTCCTCCTCCTCCTCCTCCGCAGAGCCATCCTGCACCAAATGGAAAGGAGAGCAAGTGGAAGGAAGGAAGGAAGGAAGGAAGGAAGGAAGGAAGGAAGGAAGGAAGGAAGGAAGGAAGGAAGGAAGGAAGGAAGGAAGGACGGAAGGAAGGAAGGAAGGAAGGAGTATCAGGAAGGGACGCTAGTAGAGAGAGTGTAGATAGATACATAGGTAGATAGAAAGATAGGTATGCCTGATTGATGGATTGATTGATTGACAGATAAATATGAGATAGATAGAGCAGATCCATCTTATAGAACCATGTCTATCTCTCATAAAGTTCCGGACTAAAACCCAAAGCGGATCCACCTTATAGGACTGTGTATATCTCCCATAAGACACATCCGCTTGGGTTTTAGTCCAGAACTTTACATTCAAGCTGCTAACCAACCCACTGGATGGATGGATGGATGGATGAAATGCATGGGTGGGATGTGGTCTTGGTGGTTACCTTCATGCTGTCAACCAACCCATCACTGGATGGATGGATGGATGGATGGATGAGATGGTCTTGATGTTTACCTTCAAGCTGTCAACCAACCCATCACTCAATGAATGGATGCATAGATGGGTGAGATGGTGTTGGTGGTTACCTTCAATGGATGGATGGTCTTGGCCTTGGTCTTGGTGTTTACCTTCAAGCTGTCAACCAACCTGTCACTCAATGAATGGATAGATAGATGAGATGGATGGATGGATGAGATGTTCTTGGTTGTGGTGTTTACCTTTAAGCTATCACTGGATGGATTAATGGATGGATGGATGGATGGATGGTCTTGGCCTTGGCCTTGGTGTTTACCTTCAAGCTGTCAATGAACCCACCACTGGATGGATTGATGGATGGATGGATGAGATGGATGTGATGGCCTTGTTTGTGGTCTTGGTGTTTACCTTCAAGCTTGTCAATCAACCCATCACTGGATGGATGGTTGAAATGTTCTTGATTGTGGTGTTTACCTTCAAGCTATCACTGGATGGATTAATGGATGGATGAGATGAAGGAGATGTTCTTGGTCTGGTGTTTACCTTCAAGCTGTCAATGAACCCATCACTGGATGGATGGAGGGATGGATGGGTGAGATGTTCTTGGTCTGGTGTTTACCTTCAAGCTGTCAATGAACCCATCACTGGATGGATGGAGGGATGGATGGGTGAGATGTTCTTGGTCTGGTATTTACCTTCAAGCTGTCAATGAACCCATCACTGGATGGATGGAGGGATGGATGGGTGAGATGTTCTTGGTCTGGTATTTACCTTCAAGCTGTCAATGAACCCATCACTGGATGGATGGAGGGATGGATGGGTGAGATGTTCTTGGTCTGGTGTTTACCTTCAAGCTGTCAATGAACCCATCACTGGGTGGATGGATGGAGGGATGGATGGGTGAGATGTGGTCCTGGTGGTGTCCGGCGGCCACCTACCTTCTAGCTCGTCCTCGGGGATGTCCGGGGCGTCCCGCGAGTCCTGTTCCTGGGCGGCCAAGAGGTTGGGCAGCGTGTAGATGCCGCGGTACATCAAGGCGGCGGTGACCGGGTGGAACGGCATCCTGGCCGGAGGAGGAGGAGGAGGAGGAGGAGGAGGAGGAGGAGGAGGAGCAGAAGGCACCCCTGGGCATCCAGGAAAGGAAGAAGGGAGCGAGGAAGACGGGACAGAGAGAGAGAGAGAGAGAGAGAGAGGAAGGGGTCCCCACCAAGGATGCCGCTCACTCACTCGGTCCCTCACTCACTTCATTCACATTCAAGGCACGCGCTGCCGGGAAGGCCGATGCGCATCACACGTTGAAGGAAGGAAAGAAGGAAAGAAGGAAAGAAGGAGAGGACGGAGAGGAAGAGAGGGGCTCCTCCAGCCATCCATTCACTCACTCACTCCTTCCTCCCTCTGAGGTTCTCTCTCTCTCTCTCTCTGTGTCCGTCCGTCCTTCCTTGAGCTTCTCTCTCTGTCTCTCCGAGTGTGTGGGTCTCCCTCCTCCTCCTCCTCCTCCTCCTCCTCTTGTGTGGCATCCTCCAGTGCGCAGCAGCAGAGACGGAAGGAGGAAAAGGGAAGGAAGGAAGGAAGGAAGGAAGGAAGGAAGGAAGGAAGGAAGGAAGGAAGGAGGAAAAGGGAAGGAGGAAAAGGGAAGGAGAGGAAGGAAGGAAGGAAGGAAGGAAGGAAGGAGGAAAAGGGAAGGAGAGGAAGGAAGGAAGGAATGAAGGAAGGAAGGAAGAAAAGGGAAGGAGGAAGGAAGGAAGGAAGAAAGGAAGGAGGAAAAGGGAAGGAGGAAAAGGGAAGGAGGAAAAGGGAAGGAGGAAGGAAGGAAGGAAGGAATGAAGGAGGAAGGAAGAAAAGGGAAGGAGGAAAAGGGAAGGAGAGGAAGGAAGGAAGGAAGGAAGGAAGGAAGGAGGAAAAGGGAAGGAGAGGAAGGAAGGAAGGAATGAAGGAAGGAAGGAAGAAAAGGGAAGGAGGAAAAGGGAAGGAGGAAAAGGCAAGGAGGAAGGAAGGAAGGAAGGAAGGAAGAAAGGAAGGAGGAAAAGGGAAGGAGGAAAAGGGAAGGAGGAAAAGGCAAGGAGGAAGGAAGGAAGGAAGGAATGAAGGAGGAAGGAAGAAAAGGGAAGGAGGAAAAGGGAAGGAGAGGAAGGAAGGAAGGAAGGAAGGAAGGAAGGAGGAAAAGGGAAGGAGAGGAAGGAAGGAAGGAATGAAGGAAGGAAGGAGGAAAAGGGAAGGAGAGGAAGGAAGGAAGGAAGGAAGAAAGGAAGGAGGAAAAGGGAAGGAGGAAAAGGGAAGGAGGAAAAGGCAAGGAGGAAGGAAGGAAGGAAGGAATGAAGGAGGAAGGAAGAAAAGGGAAGGAGGAAAAGGGAAGGAGAGGAAGGAAGGAAGGAAGGAAGGGAAGGAAGGAAGGAGGAAGGAAGGAAGGAAGGGAGGAAGGAAGGAGAGAGAAGAAGGATTGGATCGAAGGGGAGAAGGCTAACGTAGTCTGTGCGTGCTCAGAGGATGGTCTATGAAGTCTGGTATAGAGATCCCATACGCCGATGATAACGTAGCCTGTGCATGCTCAGAAGAAGGCCCTCCACATGATAAGGAAGGAAGGAAGGAAGGAAGGAAGGAAGGAAGGAAGGAAGGAAGGAAGGAAGGAAGGAAGGAAGGAAGGAAGAGATAGATAGATAGATAGATAGATAGATAGATAGATAGATAGATAGATAGATAGATAGATAGAAGGATAGATAGAAGGATAGATAGATAGATGAGAGATAGGTAGGTAGGTAGATCTAGGTAGACCTTTTGGAGGCATCTCCCATGGCTTGGGGAGGTCCTGTCTCTGGGGTGTCCTCCTCCTTCTCCACCTCCTCCTTCTTCTCCTCCTTCTCCTCCTTCTTCTCCTTCTCCTCTTTCTCCTTCTCCTCCTCCTTCTTCTCCTTCTCCTTCTCCTCCTCCTCCTTCTCCTTCTTCTCCTCCTTTTCCTCCTTCTTCTCCTCCTCCTCCTCCTTCTTCTAACAATGTGCACGATTGGCCGTGTGCAAATAAGTGTGCCTATAATTGCAAAATTAAGTGTGCAATGACCAGTGTGCAGATGATAGCCCAATAAGCAGTGTGCAAATAATAATGTGCGCAATTAGTGTGCAAATAACGGTGCGCACAATTAGCGGTGTGCATAGAACTGCACGATTAGTAGTGTGCAAATAGTGTGCATGATTAGTGTGCAAATAATAGTGTGCATAACTAGTGTGCAAATAACCGCACAGTTCGCAGTGTGCAAATAACGGTGCGCACAATTAGCAGTCTGCATAGAACTGCTCGATTAGCAGCGTGCAAATAGTGTGCATGATTAATTTTTCGGGAAAAGGAAGGCGGTTGAGCATTTCAAAACCAGGATCAAAGCCGGGCCTCTTCCCTCTCCCCCCCCCCCCGGGGGGCACCGGCCTCATGTTTATTAATTAGCGCATAATTAGGAGTAGTCATAACAAAAAGGGAAACAACGGAGGAGGAGGAGGAGGAGGAGGAGGGAGCGCTAATGACTCGCCTGGGGAGCTCGTTATGCAAGGCCTCCCAGCGTTGGCCTCCATCTATGGTCTTCGTCAATGGTCTTATGGTCTCCATCTATGGTCTATGGTCTAGGGTCTATAGTCCTAGTCTATAGTCTTGGTCTATGGTTGATGATCTATGGTCTATGGTCAATCATCTTGGCCAATGGTCTATGGTCTTATGTTCTATGGTCCATGGACTATAGTCTTGGTCAATGGTCAACGGTCAACAGTCAACGGACGATGGTCAATGGTCTATGGTCTTGGTCTATTGTTATGTTATTATAGTATCACTATATTATTATTATTATTATATTATGGTGTTGATCTATGGTCAATGGTCTATGGTCTTGGTCTTATGGTCTGCGGTCTTGATCTATTATTATATTATCACTATATTATACTAATATTATTATGGTCTTGGTCTATAATCTTCATCAATGGTCTATGGTCTTGGCCTATGGTCTATAGTCTATGTTTTTGGTCTACGGTCTATGGTCTATGACCTTGGTCTTGGTTGGTGGTCTGTGGTCTACTGTCATGGGTCTACGGTCTATGGTCAATGGTCTTATGGTCTTGATCAATGGTCTACGGTCTACAGTCTACAGTCTATATGGTCTTGGTCTACAGTCTATGGTCTATGGTCTATGACCTTGGTCTTGGTTGGTGGTCTGTGGTCTACTGTCATGGGTCTACGGTCTAGGGTCAATGGTGTTATGGTCTTGGTCTACGGTCTGCGGTCTTGGTCTATCGTCTATGGTCTTGATTAATGGTCTACGGTCTACAGTCTACAGTCTATATGGTCTTGGTCTATAGTCAATGGTCTTATGGTCTTGGTCTACGGTCTACGGTCTATGGTCAATGGTCTTATGGTCTTGATTAATTGTCTACGGTCTACAGTCTACAGTCTATATGGTCTTGGTCTACAGTCTACGGTCTATGGTCTATGACTTTGGTCTTGGTTGGTGGTCTGTGGTCTACTGTCATGGGTCTACGGTCTAGGGTCAATGGTGTTATGGTCTTGGTCTACGGTCTACAGTCTTGGTCTATCGTCTATGGTCTTGATTAATGGTCTACGGTCTACAGTCTCCAGTCTATATGGTCTTGGTCTATAGTCAATGGTCTTATGGTCTTGGTCTACGGTCTACGGTCTTGGTCTATCGTCTATGGTCTTGATTAATTGTCTACGGTCTACAGTCTACAGTCTATATGGTCTTGGTCTATAGTCAATGGTCTTATGGTCTTGGTCTACGGTCTACGGTCTTGGTCTATCGTCTATGGTCTTGATTAATTGTCTACGGTCTACAGTCTCCAGTCTATATGGTCTTGGTCTATAGTCAATGGTCTTATGGTCTTGGTCTACGGTCTACGGTCTTGGTCTATCGTCTATGGTCTTGATTAATGGTCTACGGTCTACAGTCTACAGTCTCTATGGTCTTGGTCTATCGTCTATGGTCTTTATTAATGGTCTACGGTCTATGGTCTTGGTCTAGAGTCACTGGTCTATGGTTGATCGTCTTATGGTCTGTGGTCTTGGCCTATTGTTATATTACTATATTATCACTATATCGTATTGTTCTATACGAGGCCTCCTTGCCTTCCTTTTCCCTCTCAAGGAAATAAAAACCCGGCTCCGTGCTCACTGAAGGAGGCAAGAAGAGGCTCTGAAATATGCATGGTGACGCGGAGCGAGGATGACAGGAGGAAACATCTCGGCCGCGTCTGGAGGGATTTCGCGGAGAAGCCAGCCGTTGCGAGGCAGGCGGAGGGACGAGCAACACGGGAACCCACTTCGGGGAGGCCGCAAAGCGAAGGGCCGCCCACACCAAGCCCCACCGGAGCCGTAGTTCCCCAAGGTCCGTGGCCTCCTCTACTATCACAAGGTGCGCCAACGCCGTGGAAGGAATGCCTGTTGGCACCACTCTGCTCAATGACCTGGAGTCCTGGGAGTCGTAGTTTCCTGGGGTCTCAAGGATCCGGGGGAGTCGTAGTTTCCCGAGGTATAAAGGATCCGGGGGAGTCGTAGTTTCCCGGGGTCTCAAGGATCCGGGGGAGTCGTAGTTTCCTGGGGTCTCAAGGATCCGGGCCTGGCTGCACTGTAAATCCCACGGTCATCACAGTGATAAATCGAGCTATAGGCTCACGGGGTGATAAGTCTACGAGTTACCATCGGGCGAAACGCCGGGCCCGGAGGGTAATGTAGCCCGCCTCCCCTCGAGGTGAGTAAGGGAGTTCCCCCCGTTAACAACAAACAAACGAAGTAAACAAGTAAGCCAACAAACACTGGAGTAAACAAGGAACAAAACAACGATCAGTACAAGACGGGAGGAACGCCGCGGTTAGTTTCCCAGCTAATGAATGCCATTCGCGACGGAAGCCTCTCTCGTCAGAGGACGGAAGCGAAATTTCACGGAGATCTGCAAACGAGGGGCGAGCGTTAATTAATTCCACGCCGGGGGCGGAAAACTTAATTAACTGCACCGGAGTGCTTTGGGGAATGACGACTGTGTTCTCAAATCCGCCCGCAGATCAGGCCGAGGCCCGGGTGCGAACAAGTCCCCTCGAGGTGCGCCAGGGAGTTCCCCCCGTTAACACGAGGTCCCCCCTCGAGGGGCACGAGGAGGCCGACGTCCTGAGCAGGCGGGCCGGGAATATTCGGTCCCTGAACATTGTGCAAGATGGAGCCTAACGAAGAACGTCCTGTGCAGGAATACCATAGAGAGGCTCGAGGGGACCCAGAAAGTACACACTTGGCCGGAAGTCAATAAATAATCAACGTTGGAGGACCCCGAAAATGCCCAGAGAGGACTAGATAAACGGTACTCCTTCACAGGAAGTCCCTCTTTCCAACAGAGTCCTCTATTAGCCGTGATTTCATTTCAATACGTCCTCTCTAGGCAACTTGGTCCTTGGTTTCAGTATCATCTGTGATTTCAGTGGTTTCCTTTGTCCACTTCCGGCCAAATATGTCCTCTCTAGGCATTTTCTAGGTCCTCCAACATGACTCTATGGTATTCCTACTCAGAAAGTCCTTCGTTTCAGTATCATCTATGGTTTCAAAAGGGTTGGTTCTATTATCACTGGTTTCCTGTGTCCATTTCCAGCCAAATTTGTCCTCTCTAGGCATTTTCTAGGTCCTCCAACATGACTCTATGGTATTCCTACTCAGAAAGTCCTTCGTTTCAGTATCATCTATGGTTTCAAAAGGGTTGGTTCTATTATCACTGGTTTCCTGTGTCCATTTCCAGCCAAATTTGTCCTCTCTAGGCATTTTCTAGGTCCTCCAACATGACTCTATGGTATTCCTACTCAGAAAGTCCTTCGTTTCAGTATCATCTATGGTTTCAAAAGGGTTGGTTCTATTATCACTGGTTTCCTGTGTCCATTTCCAGCCAAATATGTCCTCTCTAGGCATTTTCTAGGTCCTCCAACATGACTCTATGGTATTCCTACTCAGAAAGTCCTTCGTTTCAGTATCATCTATGGTTTCAAAAGGGTTGGTTCTATTATCACTGGTTTCCTGTGTCCATTTCCAGCCAAATTTGTCCTCTCTAGGCATTTTCTAGGTCCTCCAACATGACTCTATGGTATTCCTACTCAGAAAGTCCTTTGTTTCAGTATCATCTATGGTTTCAGAAGGGTTTGTTCTATTATCAGTGGTTTCCTGTGTCCACTTCCGGCCAAATATATCCTCTCTAGGCATTTACCCATGTCCAACATAATAATAATAATAATAATAATAATAATAATAATAATAATAATAACAATAATTGTCCCCCTCTATGGTCTCTCGTCTCTAAATCAAGGGATTTCTGCCTTGGAGAGCGACAACATCCTTGGCGGCCCCAGGTGAGGTGTCCATCTGCCTCCAGAAGCAGCAGCCCGGTCCTGCCCGGTCCTGTGGGGAGAAGAAGGCGGAAAGTGTGTCATTTCCAGATGAAGGAGCACAGAGAAGAGGAGAGAAGAGCACAGACACAGGGCGAGAGCGCGAGAGAGAGGCCCGTCTCGGCTCCGGGTGAGTCATCCCTGCCTTCCCTGGGGAAGCCTCTCCAACTCCCCGACGCAAGCGGAACCGGGTCAGGGCAAAACGGACCGCCAAGGAGGACCACCAGGCCGCTTTCCTTGCGTGCAAGTTGTACGGGCGGGGGATATCGAAAGTATATATATATATAGAGAGAGAGAGAGAGAGAGAGTCCGTCTTGAGACCCTTGAACCTTGTCTGGACTTGAGAGACTCTATCTTGGAAACCTTGGACCCTGTTTGGACTTGAGAACGTCTCATTGGAGACCCTTGTCTGGACTTGAGAGGCTCTATCTCAGGAACGTTGAACCTTGTCTGGACCTGAGAGCTTCTGCCCCGAGAACCTTACCTGGAATGGGGAGCGTCCACCTTGGGGACCTCGAACCACGTCTGGACTTGAGAGCCTCTATCTCGAGAGCTTAGCACCGCGTTGGGGTTGGAGGGTCTGCCGCCTTGTCTGTGGCCTTGGGAGCCTGGTTTGGGGTCGGGGTCGGGGCGGCCAGTCCACACCCACCGGAGGAACGTGTCCTGGGCGCCCTCCGTGTCCTCCTCCTCCTCCTCCTCCTCGGACGCTCTCCTTTTCTCCTTGGTGGTGGCCTCCCGGGTGAGGACAGGCGTTTGCGCATGCAGGACACAGGTGCTGCTGACGGCGGGGAGGAGGAGGCAGATTCATCGAGCCGCTCTGCCTCAAGGGCGTTGAGTGACAACGGCATCGCGGCACACGCCATCTGGCCGGCAAATGAAACACACACGCCAAGACCCCCCCCCCCGGGACCGAGGAGAAGGGGGGGCCGTCTCCCGTCCCCTGTGACCTTGTGTGCCCAGGGTGGCCGTGGGCGAGCTCCTTCCCCTGGGAAAAGGATTCGCCAGCGGTCTCCCATCCGTTTCCCGACCGGGGCTGACCCTGCTTAGCTTCCAAGATCAAGTGGCCTTTAGGCAGCATGTCCGCATACAACAACAACAAATACCACATGAGCAATATACATATAACTGCCTACTACTACAACAACAATATATATATATATATATATATACACTAGCTGTGCCCAGCCACGCGTTGCTGTGGTGTTGTCTGGTGGTGTTGGTGAGAACTTGTTGAGGCTGGATGGCCATCTGTCAGGAGGGCTTGGATTGTGTCATCCTGCATGGTAGAAGGAAGTTGATTTGCATGATCACTGCAAACCTTAGGATTGTATGATGATGATGTTATTATTATTAGTATTGAGAGGCAGGGTGGCCATCTCTTGGGAGTGCTTGGATTGTGTCCTGCATGGCAGAATTGGGTTGGACTGGATGGCCTTTAGGGGTCTCTCCTAACTGTCTCATGCTATGATTTGATGTGTATTATTATTGTGCAGATATTGGATGGGCATCTGTCAGGAGTGGTTGAATTGTGTCCTCCTGCATGATATAAGGAAGTTGAACTGGATGACCTTTAGGGGTATCTGCTAACCTTAGGATTGTATTATTATTATTATTATTATTATTATTATTATTATATTATTATTATTATTAATATTATTATTATTATTATTATTATTATTGAGAAGCTGGGTGAGCTGAGTAGGTTGCTAGGAGACCAAGTGGGCGGAGCTTAGCTTTCTAACTGGCAGCAATTGGATAAAAACAATTATTGCTCTCCCTCTAATTAGGACTTTATTTTTCTTTTCTTTTTGTTGTATCAACCTAGAGGCGTGGATGATGGGTTGTGTTGTCAAATTTCGAGGTTGGGGGGCCTCTAGTTTTGTTGTTTTGTGGGTCGCCGTGATGCCATCACTCTTTTATATATATAGATATATCATACAAGTGATATATAATAAATCATACGGGCAACAACAACTTAGGTATGCTGATGGATGTCAATCCTATGGGTATCGTAGATGCTAATCCTTATTTTTCTGGCTATTATTCAGAATATTTTTCTGATTATTATTGTGAGTGTTTTTTTATTATTATTTTCTGAATATTTTCTGATTATTTCTTTCTGATTTTCTGATTATTTTTCATGAATATTTTTGTGATTATTTTTCACAAATATTTTCCACAAATATATTTCACGAATTTTGTTCACGGATATTTTTAACGGTTATTTTCCACGAATATTTCTACGATCATTTTTTTTACTTTTTAAAAAAATTAAGCCTACAGCACCCGGTATTCCCAGGCGGTCTCCCATCCAAGTACTGACCAGGCCCGACCCTGCTTAGCTTCCGAGATCAGACGAGATCGGTTGTGTTCAGGGCGGAATGGCCATAGTTTTTAAAATATTGAAGTTTTTAGCCTAGATTTTAAATTTTGTCAATGATACAGTTTTATAGGATTATTATTAATTTTGAAGTATATAACCTCTCGGATTTCATGTGGATGTTCGGGACTGGGTGCCCTTGATATGAGCTGGTCTTTGGCCGTAATAAAAGTTTACTTTTTTTTTTTTTTTTACAAATCGTTTCCACGAATGTATTTCACAAATATTTTCCACAAATATTTCTCATGAATATTTTTACGGTTATTTCTTGCCAATATTTTCAGGATTCTATTTCATGAATCTTTTCCCATTTGACGGGCTTGTTAATAAGCAATGAGCGCCCTGCTAATGGATCGGAAGCGTCGCCCAGACTGTCGGCTGGCACTCGTCCTGCGATGAGCCAGTCGTCCACGTATTGGAAATCTATCTCTACAAGATCAAGCGAATATTTTGGCGAATATTTTCCGACTTGTGCCGGGAAGCTCGTTAGCAGAATGAGCCTCATCGAGAAGATCGAATGGTCCGGCGAGGAGCCGTCGGCCGTGGATGAGTAATGTCCCCATCCGTCACTGTCCTCGTCCTCCCGCCGGAGGGTCACGCGGGCGGACACGGATGACGGATGGCGGGGACGCAGGTGAACGAGTGGCGGGCGACGAGCGGGAGAGGCTTTTGTCAAGCGGCCCAATTAAGGTAATAGGCCTCTTGGCTGCCAGACGAGCGAGGCTCTCTCTCCGCCTGGAAGGAAGGAAGGAAGGAAGGAAGGAAGGAAGGAAGGAAGGAAGAGAGAAAGTCCTTTGTGGTCGCGGGTCAACCGGATTGGCCTCGGCCTAAATAGCGGCCACAGAGGAGAGGAAGCGTGAATGGGGTGGGGGTGGCGGCCCTCAGGACGGAGGATGATGAGGATGATGGTGAGATTATGGTTCTCAAGGTAGAGCCTCTCCAGTCCAAACATGGTTCAAGGGTCTCAATCCAGATGTTCTCAAGTCCAAACAAGGCTCTAGGCTCCCAAGGCAGATGTTCTTGAGTCCATCGAGGCTTGTTTCTTCAGACTGCTCGTTTCTTGGGTCTGTTGAGGCTCCTCAATGCTCATTTCTTGAGTTCATTGGTGTTCGTCGAGGCTTGTTTCTTGAGTCCATCGAGGCTCGTTTCTTGGGTCCGTCAATGCTCGTTTCCTGAGTCTGTTGAGGCTCGTTTCTTGGGTCCATCAATGCTCGTCAAGGCTCGTTTCTTGAGTCCGTTGAGGTTTGTTTCCTGAGTCCGTCGAGGTTCGTTTCCTGAGTCCGTTAAGGCTCGTTTCTTGGGTCCGTCAATGTTCATTTCCTGAGTCTGTTGAGGCTCATTTTCTGAGTCCGTTGAGGCTCGTTTCTTGGGTCCATCAATGCTCATCAAGGCTCGTTTCTTGAGTCTGTTGAGCCTCGTTTCTTTAGTCTGTCGAGGCTCGTTTCCTGAGTCCGTCGAGGCTCGTTTCCTGAGTCCGTTGAAACTCATTTCTTGGGTCCGTCAATGCTCGTTGAGGCTCGTTTCCTGAGTCCGTCAAGGCTTTTTTCTTCAGTCCATCAATGCTCATCAAGGCTCGTTTCTTGAGTCTGTTGAGGCTCGTTTCTTGGGTTTGTTGAGGCTCGTTTCCTGAGTCCGTCGAGGCTCGTTTCCTGAGTCCGTCGAGGCTTGTTTCTTCAGTCCCTGGGTGCTCATTCTTGAGTCCATCGATGCTCACTTCACTGTTCTCTCCTTGCCCTCAATCCACCCCAAAGTGTTTTCCTCCGTAGAAACTATAAAATAAGACGAATGTCCCTTTTTCTCGGAGCAATAAATGCAACCAATTCCACCCCCCTTTTTTCTTTCTTTCTTTTCTTTTTTTGCTTTTGGATCGTGAGTCATTCAGCCCGGACCGGATTGCGGGCGACGTCCCATCCTCCCGCTCCTCTCGCCCGTTATTTGTTATTTCCCTAAAACTAATAATGGCTCGCGATCCTGAATATAAATGGGAGCAAATTTACTCGGAAACAAGGGAAGCAGATGTCTGGGAAATGGAAATGAAAAGCAATTGGCGAGTCCAAACGCAAACATGAATCAGTGCTCGTTCGCTCGCTCGCTCGCTCGCTCGTTCAAGGAGAGCCGTTCTACCAACACTTTTTTCTAACGACCTAATTTACTCGGAGGAGAAAGTGGGCCGCGGAGTTTTCCCTCCTCCCGAATGTTAACGAAAGTAACGTTCCCTGAAATTCGGGAAATACGGAACTCGTTACTCGTTAAATTGCTCGTACGACATAAATCGGTTCACTACAGATCTAAACTCGGAAGTAAGCGAGTTGTCCGGTTTAGTTCTTTGCGTCTGAGATTTCCATTGGTTTGTGACACTCGAACAACAATAACAATGAATACATATCATACGAGCAATATACAATATATCATGCGGGCAACAATAACCTGATGGACGGCAATACGAGCCATACACAATATGTCATATGAGCAACACAAATATTTTTCACAAATATTTTTACGATTATTTTTCGCAAATATTTTCTGGTTATTTTCAGAATATTTTCAGATTTTTTTTGAATATTTTTAAATATTTTCTTATTATTTTTCTGAATATGTTCATATTATTTTCTGAATATTTATTTACTTATTTATTTATTTCCCTCGTTTCTATCCCGTCCTTCTCACCCGAAGGGACTCCGGGCGGCTCACAATCTGGCAAAAATTCAGTGCCAATACACAATACAAGAAGATAAAACATAAGCAATGAAAACAATTGAATAATTTAACAAAATACAATAGATAGCTTTAAAACCATACAGTATAAAATCCTTGAACCATTTGTCCGCAAAACCTTGTACATAAACCTTAATCCGGACCAAGTCGAAGCCAACAGAATTCAGATTTTCGGATTATTTTTTAATATTTTTGAATATTTTCATATTATTTTTGTGAATATTTTCCCAAATGTTTTCTGATTATTTTTTAAAATATTTTTACTGATTTTCTTCTGATTATTTTTCAGAGTTTTTAAATTATTCTTCTGATTATTTTTCTGAATATTTTTTTATTATTTTCTGAATATTTTCAGATTATTTTCTGAATATTTTTACAATTATTTTTCTGAACATTTTCTGAATGTTTTTATTAAGACCCAGGTGAGGTGTTTTGTCACGTTGGACTCCAACTCCCATCATCCCCTATCAGTCCAGATCCGTCACTGGTGGGATTCGCATGGCTCTCTGCATCCGTCCGGACTCCATTTCCCATCATCCTCTATCAGTCCAGATCCGTCACTGGTGGGATTCGCATGGCATCCGTCCGGACTCCATTTCCCATCATCCTGTATCAGTCCAGATCCGTCCAGAACCCGGACAGTATGTTAAGTCGGGCCGTCACGGGTCACGTGTACCACGTTTGGTCCCGATGCCTGACACCGTGTGGGACCCTCCGTGGAACAAACATACTCCGGAGAACAAGACTCCCTATGAGGAGCGGTGGGAAGAGGGTGGCTGGATGGCCATCTGTCGGGAGGGCTCTGGAGGCGATTTTCCTGTGATCGCCTTTCCTTGCGCTTGGACTTTAAGGGGAAAGGCTTGGCGCCCTCTGCTGGCCGATGCCTCACAATGACACAAAAGCCTTTTAGAATATTTTCATGATTATTTTTCTGATTATTTTTCCTGAATAATTTTGCCATTATTTTTCTGAATATTTTCATGATTATTTTTGTGAATATGTTTGCCATTATTTTTCTGAATATTTCGTGATTATTTTCTGTGCCATTATTTTTCTGAATATCTTTGTGATTATTTTTTGGGAATATTTTGGCCATTATTTTTTGTGAATATTTTGGCCATTATTTTTCTGAATATTTTGGCCATTATTTTTTGGGAATATTTTGGCCATTATTTTTAGGAATATTTTGGCCATTATTTTTTGGAAATATTTTGGCCATTATTTTTTGGGAATATTTTGGCCATTATTTTTTGTGAATATTTTGGCCATTATTTTTTGTGAATATTTTGGCCATTATTTTTTGTGAATATTTTGGCCATTATTTTTTGTGAATATTTTGGCCATTATTTTTTGTGAATATTTTGGCCATTATTTTTTGGGAATATTTTTGCCATTATTTTTTGTGAATATTTTGGCCATTATTTTTTGTGAATATTTTGGCCATTATTTTTGTGAATATTTCGGCCATTATTTTTTGGGAATATTTCGGCCATTATTTTTTGTGAATATTTCGGCCATTATTTTTTGTGAATATTTCGGCCATTATTTTTTGTGAATATTTTTGCCATTATTTTTTGTGAATATTTCGGCCATTATTTTTTGTGAATATTTCGGCCATTATTTTTTGGGAATATTTCGGCCATTATTTTTTGGGAATATTTCGGCCATTATTTTTTGTGAATATTTCGGCCATTATTTTTTGTGAATATTTCGGCCATTATTTTTTGGGAATATTTCGGCCATTATTTTTTGGGAATATTTCGGCCATTATTTTTTGTGAATATTTCGGCCATTATTTTTTGTGAATATTTTGGCCATTATTTTTGTGAATATTTCGGCCATTATTTTTTGGGAATATTTCGGCCATTATTTTTTGTGAATATTTCGGCCATTATTTTTTGGGAATATTTTTGCCATTATTTTTCTGATTATTTTCACGATTATTCTTGTGAATATTTTTGCAATTGTTTTTCTGAATAATTGCAAAATTATTCACAAAAATAATCATGAAAATATTCAGAAAAACAATGACAAAATATTAACAAAAATAATTGAATATATAATATAAAATATTTAGGAAAATAATCACAATTTTTTTGCTGAAAATATTTGTGAAAAATAATGATGAAAATTACTTTTCTGAATATTTTTTTCATTTTTTTGAATATTTTCTGCAAATATTTTTCTGAATCTTTTATATTATATATTAGATTATATGAAATATATAATAATAATAATAATAATAATAAATCACTATTTTTGAGAAATATTTAATTCATAAAATAACAATATATACATATATTTTTGGTAGAAAGTATAAAAATATATACAAGCAACAATATCGATCTATCTCTCTCTATATATATATATAGTCACAAAAATACAGTATTATTATTATTGTTATTATTGCTTAATATACACCAGGAAATTACAATAAATACATTATCATTATTATTATTTTTAATATACACTATAACAATAAATACAATAATTCGAGTCTATTTTCCCAAAATTAAATAATTAATAATCATTATTTTCCAGAGCTGACCGGCAGCAAGAATAATAGAATAAAATAGAAATAATAACAATAATTATTATTATAATTATAATAAAATAGAAACAATATAAAATAACACCAACCCTGCGAGGTAGATATACATATGAACAATCATACTGGATTGGGATACAATGCAATACAGTGCAATGCTAGACTATATTGCTGAGACAAGTTTTTCTAAATAAATAAATATTATATTTTATTATTATTATTATTATGATATAAATATTCTAAAATATTTATAATATAATATTAAAATATAAAAAGGCAATATAATACATACATATATTTATAAAATAATACAATATATTATAATATACTAAAATGTAATGTAATATAGTACAGTACAATATATAATAGATTACAGTACAATATATATATAGATTATATTATATTATACTAGCTTTGCCCGGCCACGCGTTGCTGTGGCTGATGGGAATCCTTTGTTGGCCAGGTGGAATAGCAGTGAATAGCCTTGCAGTCTCAAAGCCTGGCTGTTTTCTGGAATAGCTGGAGCTGTTTGTTGTATGAACGTAGAGGCATGGATGAGGGGTTGTGCTGCCAAGTTGAGTGTTTCTGGGATTTGTGGTTTTGTTGTTTTGTCCTCGGCCGAAACGTCACTACCCTTTTATATATAGAGATCTATCTATATATAAAGGAGTGATGGCATCACGGCGACGCACAAAACAACAAAACTACAGGCCCCCCAACCTCGAAATTTGACAACACAACCCATCATCCACGCCTCTAGGTTGATACAACAAAAAGAAAAGAAAAATAAAGTCCTAATTAGAGATAGAGAGGAATAATTGCTTTTATCCAATGGCTGCCAGTTAGAAGGCTAAGCTCCTCCAACTTGGTCTCCTAGCAACCCAAAAAAATAATAAAAAACACTAAAAAATTAATACAATAAAATACTATAATAACAGAAAATAACTAAAAATAATACAATATAATAAATAAAATATATCTTACAATAAAATTAATTTTAAAAAATGCAAATAACGTCAAATAACCAATACCACCACCACTTTGCCACAGCAACGCGTGGCCGGGCGCAGCTAGTACTATCATATTGTATTATGTTATCATGCTATGATATTATATTATGCGTGACGCTTGTGGCTCCGCCCGGGTGTGCACCTCCCCAGGGCCCGGGCCGCGCGCCCCACGAGCAGGGCGTAGGCCTGGAGGGCCTGGCAGCCCCGGCGCTTCTTCTCGAAGGCGTCCGTCCCGGGCGCGGGTCCGAAGCGGGGCGGGTGGCGGGTGCGAGGGCAGGGGAAGCAGCGCAGGTTGGAGGCCAGGCCGCGGGTGACGGAGCGGGCCCCGCGCAGGCGCAGCAGGAGGGCGGCCTGGCCGGTGGCGTTGTGGGCGGAGGCGGGGCCGGCGGGGCCCCCGAAGTCCTGCTCCTGGTCCAGGGCGATGCGCTGCAGGGCGGCCTCGAAGAAGGAGAAGGCGCCCGAGAGCGAGCACAGCAGCGCCGGGGAGGGCGGGCGGAGGGGCGGGCGGAGCCGCGGGAAGGAAGGGCCGGGCGCACAGAGGGAGCGGTGCGCTTCAGCGTTGCTCGGCCAGAAGGGGAAGCCCTGGCGCTCCAGCTGCACAAGGATCGAGGAGGAGAACAACAGGTCACCATACCGGCATCTCTATTTTAGATCTCTATATATAAAAGGGTTGCGACGTTCCGGCCGAGGACAAAACAACAAAACCACGCGTCCCAGAAACACTAAACTTGGCAGCACAACCCGTCATCCACGCCTCTACGTTCATACAACAAAAAGAAAAGAAAAATAAAGTCCTAATTAGAGGGAGAGGAATGATTGTTTTTATCCAGTTGCTGCCAGCTAGAAGGCTAAGCTCCGCCCACTTCAAGGCTATACAGGGCTATTCAACCCGGCCAACCAAGATTTCCCCTAGATAGAAAACTCCCAAGCTCTGAAACCACAAGGCTACTCCATCCCATTGAACCTGGCCTAGCAAGGATGCCGTATGTAGAAAGCGGTCAGGCTTTTAAGCTGCAAGACTATTCAGTGCAGTTCAAGCTGGCCAAACAAGGATTCCCCTACTGAGGAAGTAGACAGGTTTCAAAGCTGCTCTTGGAGTGAGGGTGCTACTCCGGCTACTCCAGAAAACGGCCAGGCTTTGCGACTGGAAGGCTATTCACTGCTATTCCACCTGGCCAACAAAGGATTCCCATAAGCCACAGCAACGCGTGGCCGGGCAAAGCTAGTCTATATATATAAAAGGGTAGCGACGTTTCGGCCGAGGACAAAACAACAAAACCACGCGTCCCAGAAACACTAAATTTGACAACACAACCCATCATCCATGCTTCTAGGTTGATATAACAAAAAGAAAAGAAAAATAAAGTCCTAATTAGAGGGAGAGGAATGATTGTTTTTATCCAATTGCTGCCAGTTAGAAGGCTAAGCTCCGCCCACTTGGTCTCCTAGCAACCCACTCAGCCCAGGGGGCAGGCAGAGTTAGGCCTCACTTAGGCCTCTTCCACACTGCCTATGAAATGCAGATAATCTGATTTTAACTGGATTATATGGCAGTGTAGACTCAAGGCCCTTCCACACAGCTATATAACCCATTTAGAATCTTAGATTTAATATTATATTATATTATATTATTTATATATATTATATTATTATATTTACTATTTTATTATAATAATATTATTAATTAAATATTACTATATATTGCTATATTATATTATTTATTATTATTATTTATTATATATTTTATATATTATTATATTATCAATTAATTATTATTATATATTGCTATATTATATTATATTATACATTTTTAAATATATTATATTATTATATTTACTATTTTATTATTATTATATTATTAATTAAATATTATTATACCTTGCTATATTATATTATTAAATATTATAATATATTATATATTTTATATATTATTATATTTACTATTTTATTATTATTATATTATTAATTAATTATTATTATATATTGCTATATTATATTATATTATACATTTTTAAATATATTATATTATTATATTTACTATTTTATTTTTAAATATTATTATTTATTGTTATATTTTAGTTACTATATTATTATATTATTAATTACATATTATATATTGCTATATTATATTATTTATTTAATAATATAATATAATATAATATTAAATATTATATTATAATATAACATAGCAATATATAATATATAAAATATTTAATAATAATAAAATAGTAAATATAATATAGCAATAAATAATATTCAATAATATAAAATAATATAGTAACTAAAATATAATATATCAATAAATAATAATATTTAATAATAATAATATAGTAACTAAAATATAATATAGCAATATATAATAATATTCAATAATATAAAATAATATAGTAACTAAAATATAATATAATAAATAATATTTAATAATAATAATATAGTAACTAAAATATAATATAGCAATATATAATAATATATAATATAATAATAATATAGTAAATATAATAATATAATATATCAATAAATAATAATATTCAATAATATAAAATAATATAGTAACTAAAATATAATATAACAATAAATAATAATATATAATATAATAATAAAATAGTAAATATAATAATATAATACATCAATAAATAATAATATTCAATAATAATATAATAAGTGACAAATTTTATATATTATTATATACTGCTATATTATACTACATCATCATATTCAATATTTTATTTTATTATTATATATTATATATTGCTATATTATAATATATAATAATAAAATAAAATACTGAATATGATGATGTAGTATAATATAGCAGTATATAATAATATATAAAATATATAATAATAGTAATTATAATAAAATAAAATAATACATGATAATATATAATTATATTACTTTAATAATATAATTATATATTTATTATTTTTATATTATTATATATTATAATATTATTATATGTATTGTTATAAATTATTATGTTATTATAACAATACACATAATAATAAATAAATCATAGTAATAATAAAATATAATAATAATAATAATAATAAAATACAAACATTTTAAAAATCACATAAATACTCATGAAAATATTCACAAAAAATAAAATATTCATGAAAAATGATCAGGAAAATATTCACAAAAATTATTAAAAAATTCAGGAAAAATAATCATGAAAATATTCACAACAAATAAAATATTCATGAAAAATGATCAGGAAAATATTCACAAAAATTATAAAAAAATTCAGGAAAAATAATCATGAAAATATTCACAAAAAATAAAATATTCATGAAAAATGATCAGGAAAATATTCACAAAAATTATTAAAAAATTCAGGAAAAATAATCAGGAAAATATTCACAAAAATTATAAAAAAATTCAGGAAAAATAATCATGAAAATATTCACAAAAAATAAAATATTCATGAAAAATGATCAGGAAAATATTCACAAAAATTATAAAAAAAATTCAGGAAAAATAATCATGAAAATATTCACAAAAATGATAAAATATACGAATAATGTGGATAATGATCTCTGGACTTTGTGCACGTACATAGTTGTGGAGGAGGCCCTGCGCGGAGAGGCGTAGCTGCTGGACCTGGCACTGGACCTGCGGGTAGAGTGTCCCTGCGCAGCCGGGCCCGGCCTCCGACCCCTTGACCGGCAGCTGAGCCTCTGCCTTGACCGGTCCGCCCAAGACCTCATTGACGCCCTTGACTTCGATGCTTCTGCGCAAAGGAAGGGACGAGAGGACGAGGAGGAGGAGGAGGAGGCCGAGGAAGGACGACCCTGGACAAATAATAATAATAATAATAAATAATAATAATATAATAATAATAAATAAATAAAATAGAAGAAAATAATAAAATAAAATACTGGAATAATAATAAATAATAATATAATAATAATAAATAATAAATAAATAAAATAGAAGAAAATAATAAAATAAAATACTGGAATAATAATAAATAATAATATAATAATAAGTTAAAATACTTGAATAATTAATAACAATATTGAACAAATGATCATAATAAATTCAATAAATGAAAATGAATAATACAGAATAACAGAATAATAAAATGAAAAAAATAATATAATAATAATAAATATTAGAACAAAATATTAAAATAAAATACTGGAGTAATAATGAATAATAACATAATATTAATAAATTAAAATGAATAAAATATTAGAACAAAATATTAAAATAAAATACTGGAGTAAATAAATAATAACATGATATTAATAAATTAAAATGAATAAAATATTAGAAGAAAATAATAAAATAAAATACTTGAATAATCAATAAAAATACTGAACAAATGATCATAATAAATTCAATAAATGAAAATGAATAATACAAATATTAGGATAAAATAATAAAATATTAGAAATGCGGGATAAATATAATAATAATAATAATAATAATAATAATAATAATAATAATAATAATAAATGAAGACCTCCTGCCATGGAGTCTTTCCTGTTCTTGGGCTGAAGGCGAAAAGCAGAAGGAGAAGAAGAAGAAAAAGGAGAAAAAGGAGAAGAAGAAGAAGGAAAAAAAGGAAAAAAAGGAAACTTGGCCGTCCCATGACTTTGACTCAAAGGGAAGGAAAGAAGGACAGCCTCCAGGGCAGAGAACAAGTATTTATTATTATTATTATTATTATTATTATTATTATTATTATTATTATTATATATTGTCACTTTATTATTATATAACATGACATAATTATATATCATTATATATTATATTATAATGCATTATATTATTTTATATTATATATTACATTACGTCACATCATCGTAAAACATTATTATTATTATTATATATCCTGTATTATTATAATATCCATATATTAATATGTTACATTACGTTTTTATATTACATTATATTATTATATATGATACTAGCTGTGCCCGGCCACGCGTTGCTGTGGCAAAGTGGTGGTGGTATCGGTTGAAACTTGTTGTGGAATTTTTATTTGTATTTTTTTAAATTAATTTTATCGTCAGTTATCTTTTTTATTTATTATATTTTATTATTTTGTCGTATTATTTTTAGTCATTTTGTTATAGTATTTTATTGTATTAATTATTTTAGTGTTTTTCATAATTTTTTATTGTCTTATTTGTATTTATTTTTTTATCATTATTTTATTAACACTGGGCTGAGTGGGTTGCTAGGAGACCAAGTGGGTGGAGCTTAGCCTTCTCACTGGCAGCAATTGGATAAAAACAATTATTCCTCTCCCTCTAATTAGGAATTTATTTTTCTTTTCTTTTTGTTGTATCAACCTAGAGGCATGGATGAGGGGTTGTGATGTCAATTTTCGAGGTTGTGGGGTGTTTACTTTTGTTGTTTTGTCCGCTGCCGTGATGCCATCACTCTTTTATATATATAGATTATATAATTTTTTTATATAATTATTACATTACCTTATTATTATTATTATTAGATGGGGATACTTTAGAAATGAAACGCTGGTGCCATCTAATTTTGTAATGAGTTTTGGAAACATCAATCGCTGGATAATCGTTCTGGATAATCCAGAAGCTTGGATAAGTGAGGCTTGGTTAAGTGAGACTCTATTGTACTTACTCTTATAAACCTGTGGCGCCTGAGAAAGGTAAAACCAATGCCGGAAAGGCAGAAAGATATGGCGTCGCAAATTAGTTAAGTTTGAGCTATTTATTTATTTACTTATAGTTCTTACTCTTATAAACCTGTGGCGCCTGAGAAAGGTAAAACCAATGCCGGAAAGTTTGGGCTATTTATTTATTTACTTATAGTTCTTACTCTTATAAACCTGTGGCGCCTGAGAAAGGTAAAACCAATGCCGGAAAGTTTAGGCTATTTATTTATTTACTTATAGTTCTTACTCTTATAAACCTGTGACGCCTGAGAAAGGTAAAACCAATGCCGGAAAGTTTGGGCTATTTATTTATTTACTTATAGTTCTTACTCTTATAAACCTGTGGCGCCTGAGAAAGGTAAAACCAATGCCGGAAAGTTTAGGCTATTTATTTATTTACTTATAGTTCTTACTCTTATAAACCTGTGGCGCCTGAGAAAGGTAAAACCAATGCCGGAAAGTTTGGGCTATTTATTTATTTACTTATAGTTCTTACTCTTATAAACCTGTGGCGCCTGAGAAAGGTAAAACCAATGCCAGAAAGTTTGAGCTATTTATTTATTTACTTATAGTTCTTACTCTTATAAACCTGTGGCGCCTGAGAAAGGTAAAACCAATGCCGGAAAGTTTGGACTATTTATTTATTTACTTATAGTTCTTACTCTTATACACCTGTGGCGCCTGAGAAAGGTAAAACCAATGCCGGAAAGTTTAGGCTATTTATTTATTTACTTATAGTTCTTACTCTTATAAACCTGTGGCGCCTGAGAAAGGTAAAACCAATGCCAGAAAGTTTGAGCTATTTATTTATTTACTTATAGTTCTTACTCTTATAAACCTGTGGCGCCTGAGAAAGGTAAAACCAATGCCGGAAAGTTTAGGCTATTTATTTATTTACTTATAGTTCTTACTCTTATAAACCTGTGGCGCCTGAGAAAGGTAAAACCAATGCCAGAAAGTTTGAGCTATTTATTTATTTACTTATAGTTCTTACTCTTATAAACCTGTGGCGCCTGAGAAAGGTAAAACCAATGCCGGAAAGGCAGAAAGATATGGTGTCGCAAATTAGTTAAGTTTGAGCTATTTATTTATTTACTTATAGTTCTTACTCTTATAAACCTGTGGCGCCTGAGAAAGGTAAAACCAATGCCGGAAAGTTTAGGCTATTTATTTATTTACTTATAGTTCTTACTCTTATAAACCTGTGGCGCCTGAGAAAGGTAAAACCAATGCCGGAAAGTTTAGGCTATTTATTTATTTACTTATAGTTCTTACTCTTATAAACCTGTGGCGCCTGAGAAAGGTAAAACCAATGCCGGAAAGTTTAGGCTATTTATTTATTTACTTATAGTTCTTACTCTTATAAACCTGTGGCGCCTGAGAAAGGTAAAACCAATGCCAGAAAGTTTGAGCTATTTATTTATTTACTTATAGTTCTTACTCTTATAAACCTGTGGCGCCTGAGAAAGGTAAAACCAATGCCGGAAAGTTTGGACTATTTATTTATTTACTTATAGTTCTTACTCTTATAAACCTGTGGCGCCTGAGAAAGGTAAAACCAATGCCGGAAAGTTTAGGCTATTTATTTATTTACTTATAGTTCTTACTCTTATAAACCTGTGGCGCCTGAGAAAGGTAAAACCAATGCCAGAAAATTTGAGCTATTTATTTATTTACTTATAGTTCTTACTCTTATAAACCTGTGGCGCCTGAGAAAGGTAAAACCAATGCCGGAAAGTTTAGGCTATTTATTTATTTACTTATAGTTCTTACTCTTATAAACCTGTGGCGCCTGAGAAAGGTAAAACCAATGCCGGAAAGTTTAGGCTATTTATTTATTTACTTATAGTTCTTACTCTTATAAACCTGTGGCGCCTGAGAAAGGTAAAACCAATGCCGGAAAGTTTAGGCTATTTATTTATTTACTTATAGTTCTTACTCTTATAAACCTGTGGCGCCTGAGAAAGGTAAAACCAATGCCAGAAAGTTTGAGCTATTTATTTATTTACTTATAGTTCTTACTCTTATAAACCTGTGGCGCCTGAGAAAGGTAAAACCAATGCCGGAAAGTTTGGACTATTTATTTATTTACTTATAGTTCTTACTCTTATACACCTGTGGCGCCTGAGAAAGGTAAAACCAATGCCGGAAAGTTTAGGCTATTTATTTATTTACTTATAGTTCTTACTCTTATAAACCTGTGGCGCCTGAGAAAGGTAAAACCAATGCCAGAAAATTTGAGCTATTTATTTATTTACTTATAGTTCTTACTCTTATAAACCTGTGGCGCCTGAGAAAGGTAAAACCAATGCCGGAAAGTTTGGACTATTTATTTATTTACTTATAGTTCTTACTCTTATACACCTGTGGCGCCTGAGAAAGGTAAAACCAATGCCGGAAAGTTTAGGCTATTTATTTATTTACTTATAGTTCTTACTCTTATAAACCTGTGGCGCCTGAGAAAGGTAAAACCAATGCCGGAAAGTTTGGGCTATTTATTTATTTACTTATAGTTCTTACTCTTATAAACCTGTGGCGCCTGAGAAAGGTAAAACCAATGCCGGAAAGTTTGGGCTATTTATTTATTTACTTATAGTTCTTACTCTTATAAACCTGTGGCGCCTGAGAAAGGTAAAACCAATGACGGAAAGTTTAGGCTATTTATTTATTTACTTATAGTTCTTACTCTTATAAACCTGTGGCGCCTGAGAAAGGTAAAACCAATGCCGGAAAGTTTAGGCTATTTATTTATTTACTTATAGTTCTTACTCTTATAAACCTGTGGCGCCTGAGAAAGGTAAAACCAATGCCAGAAAGTTTGAGCTATTTATTTATTTACTTATAGTTCTTACTCTTATAAACCTGTGGCGCCTGAGAAAGGTAAAACCAATGCCGGAAAGTTTAGGCTATTTATTTATTTACTTATAGTTCTTACTCTTATAAACCTGTGGCGCCTGAGAAAGGTAAAACCAATGCCGGAAAGTTTAGGCTATTTATTTATTTACTTATAGTTCTTACTCTTATAAACCTGTGGCGCCTGAGAAAGGTAAAACCAATGCCGGAAAGTTTGGGCTATTTATTTATTTACTTATAGTTCTTACTCTTATAAACCTGTGGCGCCTGAGAAAGGTAAAACCAATGACGGAAAGTTTAGGCTATTTATTTATTTACTTATAGTTCTTACTCTTATAAACCTGTGGCGCCTGAGAAAGGTAAAACCAATGCCGGAAAGTTTAGGCTATTTATTTATTTACTTATAGTTCTTACTCTTATAAACCTGTGGCGCCTGAGAAAGGTAAAACCAATGCCGGAAAGTTTGGGCTATTTATTTATTTACTTATAGTTCTTACTCTTATAAACCTGTGGCGCCTGAGAAAGGTAAAACCAATGACGGAAAGTTTAGGCTATTTATTTATTTACTTATAGTTCTTACTCTTATAAACCTGTGGCGCCTGAGAAAGGTAAAACCAATGCCGGAAAGTTTAGGCTATTTATTTATTTACTTATAGTTCTTACTCTTATAAACCTGTGGCGCCTGAGAAAGGTAAAACCAATGCCAGAAAGTTTGAGCTATTTATTTATTTACTTATAGTTCTTACTCTTATAAACCTGTGGCGCCTGAGAAAGGTAAAACCAATGCCGGAAAGTTTAGGCTATTTATTTATTTACTTATAGTTCTTACTCTTATAAACCTGTGGCGCCTGAGAAAGGTAAAACCAATGCCGGAAAGTTTAGGCTATTTATTTATTTACTTATAGTTCTTACTCTTATAAACCTGTGGCGCCTGAGAAAGGTAAAACCAATGCCGGAAAGGCAGAAAGATAGGGCGTCGTAAATTAGTTAAGTTTGGGCTATTTATTTATTTCTCTCCTTCCTTCCTTCCTTCCTTTCCCTCCCCGTTTCTGTCTTTGCGCAACCAGCGCAGGCAGGGTCCAAAGTCCACGGGTTTTGCTGAGCGCGAGCAGAGTGCAGGCCAAGGCAAGGCCGGCCTCGCTCGCTCGCTCGCTCGCTCACTCCCGGGTAAACACCAGGTCCGGGACCCGGAGGAGGAGGAGGAGGAGGAGCAGAGCCAGTCCGCACCGGGACCCCAGTCCGCTGTGGTGGGTGAGGATGGTGTCCCGGCTGAGCCTCCTTCAGGGGGAGCTCCTGGGGGCGCTGCTGGGCTCCGGGGTCAGCAAGGACGCCCTGGTGGCCGCACTCCGGACGGGTCAAGGGGCGGACGAGGAGGAGGAGGAGGAGGAGGAGGAAGAGGAAGAGGAAGGGGAAGGAGAGGAGGAAGCCCACCGCCTGGAGGAGGCCCCACTGAGGAGGGAGCTGGAGCGCCTGAGCCCACACCAGGCCGCCCAGCAGAAGGCCCTCGTGGACACCCTCCTCCAGTAAGTGCAGAAGGCCACCACACCCATGACCTATTATCATCATCATCATTATTATTATTTAGTATATTAAATTATTCTTGACATAGGATATTGCATCATTTTATTTCATATATATTATTATATTATTATTATTTAGAATATTAATATATTTTTATTTGTATCATTATTTAGTATAGTATTTTTATCTATTATTATATTTGTTATATGGCGTTGTTTTTATTTATATGATTGTTTAATATATTATTTTATATTTAGTATATTATTTGTATTTAATATATTTATTATTTCATATTACATTTAGTATATTTATTATTATTAATATTATTATTATGTATTATATTTGTTGTTTATATATTATTTAATAATCCAGCCTTAGTCTCATCCATGGGTCACCCAACTCCGTGGTCACCCATCTTGGTCCAGTCCATGGGCCACCCACCTCCAGGGTCCTCCATCCCTGGTCTCATCCAAGGGCCACCCACCTTCAGGGTCCTCCATCCCTGGTCTCATCCATGGGCCACCCACCTTCAGGGTCCTCCATACCTGGTCTCATCCATGGGCCACCCACCTTCAGGGTTCTCCATCCCTGGTCTCATCCAAGGGCCACCCACCTTCGGGGTCCTCCATACCTGGTCTCATCCATGGGCCACCCACCTTCAGGGTTCTCCATCCCTGGTCTCATCCATGGGCCACCCACCTCCAGGGTTCTCCATCCCTGGTCTCATCCATGGGCCACCCACCTTTGGGGTCCTCCATCCCTGGTCTCATCCCTGGTCTCATCCATGGGCCACCCACCTTCAGGGTCCTCCATCCCTGGTCTCATCCATGGGCCACCCACCTCCAGGGTTCTCCATCCCTGGTCTCATCCAAGGGCCACCCACCTTCGGGGTCCTCCATACCTGGTCTCATCCATGGGCCACCCACCTTCAGGGTTCTCCATCCCTGGTCTCATCCATGGGCCACCCACCTCCAGGGTTCTCCATCCCTGGTCTCATCCATGGGCCACCCACCTTTGGGGTCCTCCATCCCTGGTCTCATCCCTGGTCTCATCCATGGGCCACCCACCTTCAGGGTCCTCCATCCCTGGTCTCATCCATGGGCCACCCACCTCCAGGGTCCTCCATCCCTGGTCTCATCCATGGGCCACCCACCTTCGGGGTCCTCCATCCCTGGTCTCATCCCTGGTCTCATCCATGGGCCACCCACCTCCAGGGTCCTCCATCCCTGGTCTCATCCATGGGCCACCCACCTCCAGGGTCCTCCATCCCTGGTCTCATCCATGAGATCATCCATGGGCCACCCACCTTAAGGGTTGTCTACCATCATCGGCCACCCACCTGTTGGGGTCACTCACCCTTGCTCTGGTCCGTGGTGAGTGGGGTCCATCCTCGGGGCCACCCGTCCTTCCCTCACGGGCCTGTTGTTTGTGTCCCCCCCCCACTCAGAGAGGACCCCTGGCGGGTGGCCAAGATGGTGAAGTCCTACCTGCAGCAGCACAACATCCCCCAGCGCGAGGTGGTGGACACCACGGGCCTCAACCAGTCCCACCTCTCGCAGCACCTCAACAAGGGCACCCCCATGAAGACCCAGAAGCGCGCCGCCCTCTACGCCTGGTACGTCCGCAAGCAGCAGGAGGTCGCCCAACGTGAGTACGGACACCCACCACGCCCCCCCCCCCCGTGACGCCCTGAGGGACGGGTGGCCCTGACCGAGTGGCCCTTCCCTCCCCCCCAGAGTTCACTCACGCCGGCCAGGACCTGTCTGCGGAGGAGGAGTCCGTGGCGGGGGAGGATCTCCCGGCCAAGAAGGGGCGCAGGAACCGCTTCAAGTGGGGTCCCGCCTCCCAGCAGATCCTCTTCCAGGCCTACGAGAGGCAGAAGAACCCCAGCAAGGAGGAGAGGGAGGCCCTGGTCGACGAGTGCAACAGGTGAGTGGCCGGCGGGTGTCCGTCCGGCTCCAGAGGGGCCCGTCTTGGGGCCGTCCAGCCTCCTTCCAACCCTCGTGGTTGACGTCTTTTTGGGTTCGCCCACCTTCGGGGTCGACCAGTGGGACCGTCCAGCTCCAGGGTGGCCCACTTTCGGGAGCTTCCTCTCGGGGTCACCCACCTTTAGAGGTCCCCATCCTTAGAGCGGCCCACCCTCAGGGTCTCCCGTCTCGGGGTCATCCTCCTTTGGGTCCTCCACCTTCTTCCTTCACGTAGTCCATCCTTAGAGGTGTCCACCCTTGTGGTTCTCCATCTTTGGGGTCTTCCAGGGTCCTCCTTTGGGGTCTTCCTCCCCCAGGTTGTCCATGGTCAGAGTCCTCCACCCCTGGGCCGTCCATCTCTGGGATCTTCCACCTCCGGGGCCCTCCTTTGGGACCTTCTTCCTTCACGTAGTCCATCCTTAGAGGTGTCCACCCTTGTGGTTCTCCATCTTTGGGGTCTTCCAGGGTCCTCCTTTGGGGTCTTCCTCCCCCAGGTTGTCCATGGTCAGAGTCCTCCACCCCTGGGCCGTCCATCTCTGGGATCTTCCACCTCCGGGGCCCTCCTTTGGGACCTTCTTCCTTCACGTAGTCCATCCTTAGAGGTGTCCATCCTTGTGGTTCTCCATCTTTGGGGTCTTCCAGGGTCCTCCTTTGGGGTCTTCCTCCCCCGGGCTGTCCATGTTCAGAGTCCTCCACCCCTGGGGCCGCCCATCTCTGGGATCTTCCACCTCCTTTGGGACCTTCTTCCTTCACATAGTCCATCCTTAGAGTTGCCACCCTTGTGGTTCTCCATCTTTGGGGTCTTCCAGGGTCCTCCTTTGGGGTCTTCCTCCCCCGGGTTGTCCATGGTCAGAGTCCTCCACCCCTGGGGCCGCCCATCTCTGGGATCTTCCACCTCCTTTGGGACCTTCTTCCTTCACGTAGTCCATCCTTAGAGTTGCCACCCTTGTGGTTCTCCATCTGGGGGTCTTCCACCCCCGGGGCCTCCTTGGGGGCCTCCTGACCGACCCCTGCCCTTTCCCGGCAGAGCAGAGTGCCTCCAGCGAGGGGTCTCCCCGTCCCAGGCACAGGGGCTGGGCTCCAACCTGGTCACCGAGGTCCGCGTCTACAACTGGTTCGCCAACCGGAGGAAGGAGGAGGCCTTCCGGCACAAGCTGGCCCTGGACGGCTACGGGGGGCCTCCGGCGGGGGCCGCTCCCCACTTGGCCCCTGGCGACGGGGCCCCGCTCTCCCCCAGCAAAGTCCACGGTAAGCCCCGCCAACACCCCACCCCCCGCGATCCGTTTATGGGGACGGACCCACCGGACGGAGCCTTGTGTTTCCAGAACAACAACAAGAACAACAACATCAACAGAACGTCCCGTTCGCCGACCCGGGCCTGAGGTACCACCAGCAGCAGCCCGTCGCGGCCAGTGAGACCAGCGAGTCCTCGCCCTGCGACCCTCTCGGGGGGAACGTGGTCGCCGTGGCCGCCCACACTGCCCTCCACCAGGTCTCATCTCCCTCCGGCCTCTGCTCACCCGCCTCCGGGTCGGCCCCGGAGGTCAAGATGGTGAGTCGAGGAGATCCAACCACACGGACCCCCGGTGTTGACCCCGACCCAACTAGCTCTAACCCGAACCCAGGTCTCTGACCCAAATGAGTCGGGCCGTAGTTCTCACCCTAACCCAACCAACTCTAACCTGAAACCCAACCTCTGGGGTCACTCTCAGGTTCGTCCAACCTCTGGGGTCACTCTCAGGTTCGTCCAACCATTGGGGTCACTCCCAGGTTCGTCCAACCTTTGGGGTCACTCTCAGGTTCGTCCAACCTCTGGGGTCACTCCCAGGTTCGTCCAACCTTTGGGTCACTCTCAGGTTCGTCCAACCTTTGGGGTCACTCCCAGGTTCGTCCAACTTCTGGGGTCATTCTCAGGTTCGTCCAACCTCTGGGGTCACTCTCAGGTTCGTCCAACCTCTGGGGTCACTCCCAGGTTCGTCCAACCTCTGGGGTCACTCTCAGGTTCGTCCAACCTCTGGGGTCACTCCCAGGTTCGTCCAACCTCTGGGGTCACTCCCAGGTTCGTCCAACCTCTGGGGTCACTCCCAGGTTCGTCCAACCTCTGGGGTCACTCTCAGGTTCGTCCAACCTCTGGGGTCACTCTCAGGTTCGTCCAACCTCTGGGGTCACTCCCAGGTTCGTCCAACCTTTGGGTCACTCTCAGGTTCGTCCAACCTTTGGGGTCACTCCCAGGTTCGTCCAACTTCTGGGGTCATTCTCAGGTTCGTCCAACCTTTGGGGTCACTCTCAGGTTCGTCTAACCGTTGGGGTCACTCTCAGGTTCGTCCAACCTTTGGGGTCACTCCCAGGTTCGTCCAACTTCTGGGGTCACTCTCAGGTTCGTCCAACCTTTGGGGTCACTCCCAGGTTCGTCCAACCTCTGGGGTCACTCTCAGGTTCGTCCAACCTCTGGGGTCACTCTCAGGTTCGTCCAACCGTTGGGGTCACTCTCAGGTTCGTCCAACCTGGGGGGGGCTTCCACCTCTGGGGTCCATCGTTGGGGTCCTCCATCTCAAGAGTTGCCCACCCTCAGGGCCGTCCATCGTCAGGGTCTTCCGTCTCTAGAACCGGAGGGCCGCTCTGACCGTTGACCGTCCTTCTCCCGCAGATCCCGGTGCCCGGAGGCCCACTCCCGCCGGTGAGCACGCTGACCGCCCTGCACGGCCTGGAGCCCCGGGCGCTGAGCCCCCAGACCCAGAGCCTCATCATGGCCTCCCTCTCGGGGGTCATGGCCATCGGCGCCGGGGACCCCTCCTCCTTCGCCCACGCCGGGGGATCCAAGCTCGTCATCGGTGAGTACGGACGGACGGACGGACGGACGGACTCCCCGTCTCCCGAAGGGACTCCAGAAAGGCCGTCCGCTAGGGAAGCAAGGTCAGGCGCAGAGCTGAGCCCGGAGGACCAGGTGGAGAGTGTAGTGAGCAGCGAGGTCGGAGATTTGCCTTCCGTCAACCAGGTCGCGCAACAGGTTTCCGGTCCTTCTCGGCTGTGGCGTTGGTGGAGAGGCGCACTTCCTGTCTCTCTAATGGCAATTTACGCGAGGAGGGGCCAACTTCCTGTCCTTCACGGGGAGGGGTCAACTTCCTCTCTCTCTATTGGTGACCTCTGTACAGAGGGCCCAATTTCCTGTCCTTCACAGGAGACCAACTTCTTGTCTCTGTAATGGTGACCTCTGCAGGGAGGGGCTGGCTTCCTGTCTCCCGAGGGAGGGGCCGGCTTCCTGTCTCGCCAGGGAGGGGCCGGCTTCCTGTCTTGCCAGGGAGGGGCTGGCTTCCTGTCTCCCGAGGGAGGGGCCGGCTTCCTGTCTCCCCAGGGAGGGGCCGGCTTCCTGTCTCGCCAGGGAGGGGCCGGCTTCCTGTCTCGCCAGGGAGGGGCCGGCTTCCTGTCTCCCCAGGGAGGGGCCGGCTTCCTGTCTCCCCAGGGAGGGGCCGGTTTCCTGTCTCCCCAGGGAGGGGCCGACTTCCTGTCTCGCCAGGGAGGGGCCGGCTTCCTGTCTTGCCAGGGAGGGGCTGGCTTCCTGTCTCCCGAGGGAGGGGCCGGCTTCCTGTCTCGGCAGGGAGGGGCCGGCTTCCTGTCTCGCCAGGGAGGGGCCGGCTTCCTGTCTCGCCAGGGAGGGGCTGGCTTCCTGTCTCCCGAGGGAGGGGCCGGCTTCCTGTCTCGCCAGGGAGGGGCCGGCTTCCTGTCTCGCCAGGGAGGGGCCGGCTTCCTGTCTTGCCAGGGAGGGGCTGGCTTCCTGTCTCCCGAGGGAGGGGCCGGCTTCCTGTCTCGCCAGGGAGGGGACGGCTTCCTGTCTCGCCAGGGAGGGGCCGGCTTCCTGTCTCGCCAGGGAGGGGCTGGCTTCCTGTCTCCCGAGGGAGGGGCCGGCTTCCTGTCTCGCCAGGGAGGGGCCGGCTTCCTGTCTCGCCAGGGAGGGGCCGGCTTCCTGTCTTGCCAGGGAGGGGCTGGCTTCCTGTCTCCCGAGGGAGGGGCCGGCTTCCTGTCTCGCCAGGGAGGGGCCGGCTTCCTGTCTCGCCAGGGAGGGGCCGGCTTCCTGTCTCGCCAGGGAGGGGCCGACTTCCTGTCTCGCCAGGGAGGGGCTGGCTTCCTGTCTCCCGAGGGAGGGGCCGGCTTCCTGTCTCCCCAGGGAGGGGCCGACTTCCTGTCTCGCCAGGGAGGGGCCGGCTTCCTGTCTCGCCAGGGAGGGGCCAGCTTCCTGTCTCGCTAGGGAGGGGCCGGCTTCCTGTCTCGCCAGGGAGGGGCCAGCTTCCTGTCTCGCTAGGGAGGGGCCGGCTTCCTGTCTCGCCAGGGAGGGGCCGACTTCCTGTCCTCCTGCCTTCCCTCCCTCCCTCCCTCCCTTCCTTCCGTCCAGGCCTGGCGTCCACTCAGGGCCCGAGCGTCCCAGCCGTCCTCAACAGCATGGGCAGCAGCCTGACCACTCTCCAGCCGGTCCAGTTCTCCCCGCAGCTCCACCCGTCCCCGTACCAGCAGCAGGTCCAGAGCCCCTTCGTGGCCTCTCACGGTCAGTGCGGGTCGCGACACGAGGGACTGGTCAAGGTGGGGGTCACGGGCCTCCCAATCGGCCAGGCGACCGGTCAAGCGGAGGGGTCGTGGGCCTCCTAACTGGGTGTCAAGCGGGAGAGTCATGGGCCTCCCACTCATCGTCCCCATCGGACGTTGGGCGACCGGTCAGTGCTCCGTCCTGACCTTCCGTGGCCGTTCCCCCTCCTAGCGCTCTACGGCCACAAACAGGAAGCGGCCCCGTTCGCCCAGGCCAGCTTCCTGCTGACCGACACGTCCGGCCTGACCCCGGCCAAACAGGTAGGGGGTGGACACAAGGCGGGCGGGCGGGCGGGAGGGAGGGAGGGAAGCCGTTCCGGGACGGACTCGACACTGTTTCCCCCGGACGCAGGTGTTCGCCCCCGACCTGGAGATCCTCCCCGCGAGCGGTCAAGCGCCCGGCGGCCCCGAGGCGGCCATTTCCCACCTGGGCTCCAGCCCTGCCGGTCAGTGGCCCTGACGTCCCGCCCCTGTGCCGCCCCCGGGTGGCCCTTCCCGCCGTGACGCGCCCTCCTCTCCCGTTCCCTCCCAGGGTCCTCGTCGACGTCCGGCGGCCTGACCCTGTACCCGGGCCCCCAGTCCGGAATCGAGACCTTCATCTCCTCCCAGTAACAACCATTAATAAACAAATGCCCAATTTATTTATACGTCAAGTCGGTCCGACTCCGTCTTGTTTCCCCCTCTTCCTCTTCCTCTTCTTCCGCAAAATGGCCGCCGGGGATCCGTCGGTCGTGGCGGAAGGCCCGCCCCCCGCTCCGCCCTGCTCTAGGCCACTCCCCTTCAAGATGTCCGCCGCCGTCATGGCCGCCTCCCGGCAACGGAGCCACTCCTCCCCCGAAGAGCTGGGAAAGGGGGCGGGAAGGTCAGAGTCAGGGCAAGATGGCCGCCCCCAAGGCATCAAATCCAAGATGGCCGCCCCAAAAAAATTCAAGATGGCCGCCCCAAGGCATGCATTCCAAGATGGCTGCCCCCGATGTAATAATTACAAGATGGATACCCCAAAGGCATTCATTCCAAGATGGCCGCCCCCAAGGCATCAAATCCAAGATGGCCGCCCCAAAAGAATTCAAGATGGCCGCCCCAAGGCATGCATTCCAAGATGGCTGCCCCCGATGTAATAATTACAAGATGGATACCCCAAAGGCATTCATTCCAAGATGGCCGCCCCCAAGGCATCAAATCCAAGATGGCCGCCCCAAAAAAATTCAAGATGGCCGCCCCAAGGCATGCATTCCAAGATGGCTGCCCCCGACGTAATAATTACAAGATGGATACCCCAAAGGCATTCATTCCAAGATGGCCGCCTCAAAACCGTTCATTTCCAAGATGGCCACCCCACCCAAGACCCTCAATTCATATAACAATAATAAAATATAAAATAATTAAATAATAATTAAATAACAATATCATAATAATAATAATACTGTAATTCTCACCTGGAGGAGGAGGAGCATCGCCTCTTCTTCCTCACCATGGAAGGCAAGGATTCGGGTTTTTCGGAATTTTCCGGAAGCGACGAGGAGAAGAGGCGGAACCCTGCGCAGGAAATGACATCACAATTTTTATATAAACATATATATATATAATTTTATATATTACTTTATTATATTACTTCATTATATATTTTATTATTGTAATGTATTTTAGATATATAATTTGTATATATTATAGTATATTATATATATAAAGAAAATACTATAATAATCTAATATAATATTAATAATATATTATATTATTATACTGTACTTATATTATATTTATATTATTACAATATATTCCTATTACATTATATTACTATACAGTATATAATACTAATATTGTATTGTATGACTCTATGATATTATATCTTATATAAAAAAATAATAATTTTGTATATTTTATAATATAATAACATAAAATTATATATGTAATATTATACAATACAATAGTATATAATACTATAATAATGCATTGTAATATAATAATATATTCATAATTATATTATATTATTGCATTACATTAAATTATTTTACATTACAGTATTATACTGTATTACATAATATTTTATTATTATATTGTATACATTTTGCATTATATATTATCTTATATTATGTTGCGCTATAATTATATATTATTATATTATATTACTATATTATTATTTATCCTATATTATTATTATTATTATTATTATTGTATTAAGAAATACCGTCTCTGGGCGGCTCCGCCCCTTCCTGTTCCTTCTCTATGGTTCCTGGCGGACGATCCCAGAGCGTCACCGACCTGTGGAGGGAAATTATTCTAATTTATGCGCATACCAAATGAGCAGGGCGCTCCCTCTCTCTGTAGGGAAGCTGACCATAGAGACCCAGCTGGGAGGACCCAGGAAATTCCTAGAGCGGCAGGAGCAGCCACGCCCCTTACCTGTCCAAGATGGCTGTCAGCTTCTTGGCCACGTGAGCCTTGAACCCGGCGCTCGTTTGCAGCTCATTTGCATATTCCTCATTAGGGCGGGCTTAAAAGAAAATAAAATTGAATCGTTTTTGTGGAAGTCACGTGATTCCTGAAGCCTTCAGAGGCCTTCCACCCCTTTAAACCCCTGTCAGGCCTTTAGACTACAACTCCCGAGAGCCTTTGCCATCCGCCGCGAGGGAAGAGGCTTCTGGGAGTTGGAGTCCGCTCAGACCGGAAGTAGGCCGCGTTCGAAGCCTACGGCCTTTCCCCGACGCCTTACCGATCGATGGCGACGGGACTCCGCGGGGAGGGACCCAGGCGGCCTCCCGGGCTCTCTGCAAGGCCTCCGCGTCGTCTTCGTCGCTGCTGCCGCCGCTGCTTCCATTACCGGCGCCATTCTTCTTCCCGGCCGCTGCCATTTTTAGCAAAGCCATTTTTAGAAGCGCGCATGCGCCAACTTGAGGCGATTTCGGTTTGTTTTCCCCTGCAAAGCGGTGTGCGCATGCGTGGAAGCGACAAGGTCAGGGAAACGGCCTGAGATGAGGGAGCGCGCATGCGTGAATGCCAGAAAACGCGCATTGGGACGGCTTCGTGTCGAGCGAGTGCGCCTGCGCGGAAGTGGCGGGACAGTATTGCGGGTGTTGCGGCCTAAAGTGTCCCCCAAAACTTCCGGTTCCGGGGAAGAAAAAAAACACCTCAGCGGAGAGCGGACGAGACTCGTCGCTCGACACGGAAGCGAGCGGAAGTGAGGAGGGGGCCTACATCCGGTGAGTGGGCCTCCTGAGGCTATTGAAGAGCCTCGCAGCTCCAAAGCCTGGCTGCTTCCTGCCCTGGGAGACCGGGAGGAACCCTCCGATCGTTCGGGGAGTGTTGTTAGCTGGCCCGGGTTGTTCCTTTCCTTGCCGACCTCCCGATCAAGGATTCCCCCCCCCCCCCCGCCTTGGGAATGCACAGAAGCAGGCGAAACGTCAGGAGGGAGTGCTGCTGCTGCTGCTGCTGCTGCTTATTGGCCTTAAAGGGCCCCGGGGAAACTCCTATTATTATTCTAATATATGTATATATAAACCCAAAGCAGGCGAAACGTCAGGAGAGAGTGCTGCTGCGCACCTACCATTATTATATTCTGTTATTCTATATAATAACATAACAATATATTAATAATATAAAAACAATAATATGTTATATAAACGTAATAAAATAATATATAAATAATAATAATAATATATTACAATAGTAATATATAAATGCATTACAATATAGTATCTATAATAATATAACCATATATAATAGTATAATAATCTATAAATGTAATATATACATAATGATATAATAATGCTATATCAATGGGATATAATAATATATAAATGTAATATAATATAGATCTACATACTAATAGAAAATAATATAATATTTAGATGCAATATAAATAGTATCTGTAATAATATAACAATATATAAATAATATGTAATAGAATAACTTAATATATAAATGTAATATATATAAATAATTATATGTAAATAATAATAAAATAATCTATACATGTAATATAATAATATATGTAATGATATAATAATACTATATACATGTAATATAATAATATATAAATAAATAATATAATAATATAAAAAGTAATATAATATATACGCAATGATATAATAATACTATATACATGTAATATAATAATATAATAATGTAATATAATATATAAATAATAGTATATAAATGTAATATAATATATCCGTAATAATAATACTATATACATGTAATATAATAATATATAAATAAATATAATAATATAAAAATGTAATATATACATATAATATATAAATAATAATATAATATATAAATGTGATATAATATATACGCAATGATATAACAATATTATATACATGTAATATAATATATATGTAATGATATAATAATACTATATACATGTAATATAATAATATATAAATAAATAATATAATATAATAATATAAAAAGTAATATAATATATACGTAATGATATAATAATACTATATACATGTAATATAATAATATAATAATGTAATATAATATATAAATAATAATATGATAAAATATAAAAATGTAATATAATATATACGTAATGATATAATAATATAATAATGTAATATAATATATAAATAATAGTATATAAATGTAATATAATATATACGTAATGATAATAATGCTATATATATATACATGTAATATAATAATATATATATAAATAATATAATAAAATAATATATAAATGTAATATAATATATACATAATGATATAATAATACTATATACATGTAATATAATAATATATAAACAAAAATACAATATAATAATATATAATACAAATATAATATTATACTATATAAACAACATAATATACTAATGTAACAGCTGTTGTCAGACCCTTTGAAGCAGCCAGGCTTTGGAGCTGCCAGGCCCTTCACCCAGTGCCTAATATTTAAATCTTTGAGAGACGTAAACATACGTGTGTTTACGTGAACGTGGTTCTGATGCAAGCGTGTGCCAATGGCCCCGGAGACTCTTTTCCGGGGAAACCAATGCATCCCTATGGGGATTTCTTGTCTTTTCAAGCAGCACAAGAGGAATCCCATTAATATTATTATTATTATTATTATCTGAACGCAAACAGAGGAGATTTTGCCAGCGAGGAGGAGCCCATGCTCGTTCAGGTAATTCAGGCATTTATCCAATTATTATTATTATTATTATTATTATTATTATTATTATTAATTATATGATACTATTATATTATTCTACAATTATCTATATGTGTGTGCTATTCTATTATTATTTCATTCTATTATTATATCATTATTGCATTATTATATTAATACATAATTTTATTACATTAATATATTATATTACTAATTTTATTATGTTATATTATTGTTATATTATTATATCATTATATTACATTAAATTTTATTATGTTTTTATATTATTATATTGTTGTATTATTGTTATATATTATATTATTATATTATGTTTATATTTTCTTACATTATTTTATATTAGTATATTACTTTACTATTATGTTGTTATATTATTATTATATTGTTGTATTATTGTTATATATTATATTATTATTTTTATATTTTCTTACATTATTTTATATTAGTATATTACTTTACTATTATGTTGTTATATTATTATTATATTGTTGTATTATTGTTACAATATTATTATATTATGTTTATATTTTCTTACATTATTTTATATTAGTATATTACTTTACTATTATGTTGTTATATTATTATTATATTGTTGTATTATTGTTACAATATTATTATATTATGTTTATATTTTCTTACATTATTTTATATTAGTATATTACTTTACTATTATGTTGTTATATTATTATTATATTGTATTATTGTTATATATTATATTATTATGTTTATATTTTCTTATATTAGTTTATATTATTATATGGTGAGTTCTTATCTTATATTTTATTATATTAGTATATTACATTATTATTACGTTGTTATATTATTGTTATATATTATATTATTATATTTTATTATATTATTTTATATTATAATATATTATATGAATTATTATATTCTATTATATTTTAATATTATTATATTATATTATTATAACAGTATATGTTATTATACGGTTATATTATTATTATATGCTATTATATTATCATGTTATTGTATTAATATATATTATTATTATAAGGTTATATTATCATATTATATTATATGTTATTATTGTATTATATTATTATCTTACTATAATAGTTTGTTATTATTGTATTATATTATTATCTTACAATATTATTATATTATTATATTTTATTAGGATATTATTTTATTACATTATATTGTTATTATTATATTATATATCCTTATGCTTATGTAAAGATGCCGGCTGTTATTTTATTACATTATTACACTATAATATTATTATTATTATTTATGGCTATGACGATGCCAGGATGGCGGCGCTGAGCAGCACCAGCAGCAACGGGGTCCCGAGTGCGGGGAACAACGGGGAGTCCGTGGGGGTCGGCGGCCCGGACAGCACCTTCGAGTGCAACATCTGCCTGGACACCGCCAAGGACGCCGTCATCAGCCTCTGCGGACACCTCTTCTGGTCAGCACCCAGACCATGCTGTTGTTGTATTATTATTATTATCATTATTATTATTATTATTATTATTATTATTATTATTATGACACAGCAAACAAGATAGATATGCTGGATTTCGTATCACAAAACCACAAGTCGAACACTTCCCAAGTGTCTGGGACTGTGGGATGTATTTTCGGATGATGCTGCAGATCCCAGCAGGGTGGCCTTTTGCAGTTGGCAGATCGTGATTTTGTCAATGTCTATTGTTTCCAAATGCCGGCTGAGATCTTTTGGCACGGCACCCAGTGTGCCCATCACCACCGGGACCACCTGCTCTCGTTTCTGCCAGAGTCTTTGCAGTTCAATCTTGAGGTCCTGAGAGCGGCTGAGTTTTTCCTGTTTTTTTCACCTGGGATGGCGACATCCATGATCCAAACCTTGTTCTTTTCCACAACTGTGATGTCTGGTGTGTTGTGTTCCAGAACTTTGTCAGTCTGGATTCGGAAGTCCCACAGTATCTTTGCGTGCTCATTTTCCAAGACTTTTGCAGGTTTGTGATCCCACCAGTTCTTTGCTGCTGGCAGGTGGTCCTTGAGGCATAAGTTCCAATGAGTCATTTGGGCCACATAGTTGTGCCTCTGTTTGTAGTCTGTCTGTGCAATTTTCTTACAGCAGCTGAGGATAGGATCCATGGTGTCGTCGGTTTCCTTGCACAGTCTGCACTTTGGGTCATCAGCAGATTTTTATTATTATTATTATTATTATTATTATTATTCACATCAACCTAACCCCAATTCTATGTCTTCTCTTTCCTTCCGTATTCCTTTTCTATGTCGGGTCCGTCCCCACAGCTGGCCTTGTTTGCACCAGGTAAGCACAGGAAGACACATATATATCTATTATTATTATTATTATTATTATTATTATTATTATTATTATTATTATTAAAAGATGTATGTACTAGTATGATAACGATAATGAAATGTAAATTATTATTACTTTATTACTATATTGTTATATTATTATTTTAAGATGTATATATATATATATATATATTAATGATAATATGCAACACATAATATAATATTTATTATTATTTTAAGATGTGTATATATATATATAAATAATAATATAATAATATAGGTATAATAAAATGCAGCATATTATTATTCTATTCTATTATATATATATATATTATATTATAATTTTAAGATGTGTATATATATACAGTAGAGTCTCACTTATCCAACACTCGCTTATCCAACGTTCTGGATTATCCAACACATTTTTGTAGTCAATGTTTTCAATATATCATGATATTTTGATGCTAAATTCATAAATACAGTAATTACTACATAGCATTACTGCGTATTAAACTACTTTTTCTGCCAAATTTGTTGTCTAACATGATGTTTTGGTGCTTCATTTGTAAAATCATAACCTAATTTGATGATTAATAGGCTTTTCTTTAATGCCTCATTATCCAACATATTCGCTTATCCAACATTCTGCTGGCCCGTTTATGTTGGATAAGTGAGACTCGACTGTATATACATATTTATTAATAAAATAATAATAATATATGAATAATAAAATGCAACATATTATTATTATTACTATATTATATTATTACTATTATATCTATATATATAAAAGAGTGATGGCATCACGGCAGCGGACAAAACAACAAAAGTAAACACCCCACAACCTCGAAAATTGACATCACAACCCCTCATCCACGCCTCTAGGTTGATGCAACAAAAAGAAAAGAAAAATAAAGTCCTAATTAGAGAGAGAGAGGAATAATTGCTTTTATCCAATTGCTGCCAGTTACAAGGCTAAGCTCCACCCACTTGGTCTCCTAGCAACCCACTCAGCCCAGTGTTAATAAAATAATGATAAAAAAATAAATACAAATAATACAATAAAAAATTATAAAAAACACTAAAATAATTAATACAATAAAATACTATAACAAAATGACTAAAAATAATACAACAAAATAATAAAATATAATAAATAAAAAAGATAAGTGACAATAAAATTAATTTAAAAAAAATACAAATAACGTCAAATAAAAATTCCACAACAAGTTTTAACCGATACCACCACCACTTTGCCACAGCAACGCATGGCCGGGCACAGCTAGTAGTCTATATTATTATTATATTATAATTTTAAGATATATATTAATAATAATAAAATAATATAGGAATAATAAAATGCAACATATTATTATTATTACTATATTATATTATTACTATTATATAGTATATATTATTATTATATTATAATTTTAAGATATATATTAATAATAATAAAATAATATAGGAATAATAAAACGCAACATGTTATTATTATGACTATTATTATAATATACATTAGTAGAGTATAATAATGAGACGTAAAGAAATATAGGAAATATAAAATGCAACATTTTATTATTATTTTATTGTTACATACAATATTGATAATGATAATAATACCTTTTTTTGTATTGGGCAGTGGCTGGAAACGCGGCCAAACCGGCAGGTGTGCCCGGTGTGCAAAGCCGGGATCAGCCGAGATAAAGTCATCCCGCTCTACGGGCGAGGAAGCACCGGGCAGCAGGACCCCAGGTCAGGCACCCGCATTGTTATTATTATTATTATTATAAATGTCACATTTCAAATTATTTATTATTATTATTATTATCATTATTATTATTATTATTATTATTATTATTATTATTATTATTATTATATTAATCTATATATATAAAAGAGTTATGGCATCACGGCAACGCACAAAACAACAAAACTACAGGCCCCCCAACCTCGAAATTTGACAACACAACCCATCATCCACGCCTCTAGGTTGATACAACAAAAAGAAAAGAAAAATAAAGTCCTAATTAGAGAGAGAGGAAAAATTGCTTTTATCCAATTGCTGCCAGTTAGAAGGCTAAGCTCCGCCCACTTGGTCTCCTAGCAACCCAATAAAAAATAATAAAAAACACTAAAAAATAATTTTAAACACTAAAAAATGAATACAATAAAATACTATAATAACAGAAAAAAACTAAAAAT
>NW_026943850.1:0-132500 GCF_035594765.1 Anolis carolinensis | reverse complement strand
GATCCTTCAACATATTGAACAAGGTTTTTTAATTACGACCTCGTTCTCGCCTGGCTCTCGGTCGTTTCCGGGAGGAAAAATTAATGACGGCAGATTAACGAGATCGACCAGAGAAAGAAAGAAAAAGAAAGAAAGAAAGAAAGAAAGAAAGAAAGAAAGAAAGAAAGAAAGAAAGAAAGAAAGAAAGAAAGAGAGGGAACCGAAGCCAAAATATACATTCAGATGCCGTCCTCATCCCGCAACGCAACACAGGAAATTAAAATAAACCATTTGAACCCGTTTCCGGAACCTTCCAGAACTTTCCCAAATCTTCCCAGACTTTTCGGGAACTTCTCGAAACTTTCCTGAATTTTTCAGAAACATTTCAAAACTTTCAAGACTTTTTTTTGGAAACGTTCCGGAACATTCCAAGATTTCCCAGAGACTTTTCCCCTGGAAACTTTCCACAACTTTTTTCGGGAACCTTCCGGAACCTTCTGATACTTTCCAGACTTTCCCGGAAACATTCTGGGAACTTCCAGAATTTGAAACTTTCCGGAACATTCAGAGGTTTTCCAGACTTTCCCGGAAACATTCTGGGAATTTCCAGAACTTGAAACTTTCTGGAACATTCTGAGATTTTCCAGACTTTCCCGGAAACCTTCCGGAACTTTCCGAAACTTTCAAGACTTCCCTGTAACCATTCCAGAATTTTGAAGACTTTCCCGGAAACCTTCCGGAACTTTCCGAAACTTTCAAGACTTCCCTGTAACCATTCCAGAATTTTGAAGACTTTCCCGGAAACCTTCCGGAACTTTCCGAAACTTTCAAGACTTCCCTGTAACCATTCCAGAATTTTGAAGACTTTCCCGGAAACCTTCCGGAACTTTCCGAAACTTTCAAGACTTCCCTGTAACCATTCCAGAATTTTGAAGACTTTCCCGGAAACCTTCCGGAACTTTCCGAAACTTTCAAGACTTCCCTGTAACCATTCCAGAATTTTGAAGACTTTCCCGGAAACCTCCCGGAGCTTTCCGGAGTCTTTTGGGAACCTTCCGGAACATTCCTGAACTTTCCTATGAACCTTCTAGAACTTTCCGGAACTTTCCAGACTTCCCTGGAAACATGGCAGAAGTGTCCATCTCCCCCCGGTTTGCTGCCGGGACCCCCGTCTCGTGCCCGGAGAGACCCCGAAGGGGCGGCGGTCCGCCTCTTCCCCCGAAACAGGAAGTAAACGATAAAAAATAATCGGAGCGAAGTATCGAAAGCGACGTCTGTCCTGGGAGGTGGGCGGGGTCGGGGGTCAGGCGCCGGGGGTCCCCGCCTGGGGGGCCACGAGGTGGGAGGAGGAGGAGGAGGGCCCTTCCCCGGCCTCCAGCGCGGCCGAGGCCTCCTCGCAGGCAGGGGGCGCCTCACCCTCCGGCGCGTTGCCGTCGTTGTCGAGGTCTCCGGCCTCCTCGCAGGCGCGGTTGACGAAGGCGGACAAGGGTAGGGTGGCCCGCTGCCGCTCGCGCTCCTGCGCCTTCCGCTCCCGGACCGACCGCAGGTCTCGGCCCCTGAACGAGGAGGGAACGTGGTTGCACATTATTGGATCGATCACATGTTCATGTATCTATATATATAAAAGAGTGGTGGCATCACGGCAACGCACAAAACAACAAAACGACAGGCCCCCCAACCTCGAAATTTGACAACACAACCCATCATCCACGCCTCTAGGTCGATACAACAAAAAGAAAAATAAAGTCCTAATGAGAGAGAGAGAGAGGAATAATAGTTTTTATCCAATGGCTGCCAGTTAGAAGGCTAAGCTCCTCCAACTTGGTCTCCTAGCAACCCAATAAAAAATAATAATAAAAAACACTAAAAAATGAATACAATAAAATACTATAATAACAGAAAATAACTAAAAATAATACAAGAAAATGATAAAATATAATAAATAAAAATATAACTTACAATAAAATAAATTTTAAAAAATGCAAATAAAGTCAAATAAAAATGACACAACAATTTTTAACCAATACCACCACCACTTTGCCACAGCAATGCGTGGCCGGGCACAGCTAGTTATTTTATATATTACTAGCTGTGCCCGGCCACGCGTTGCTGTGGCGAAGTCTGGTGGGAATTAAAGCATTGAGGAATTGGTGGTAGTTAAGGTCAAGGGTCAAGGTCGTGTCTGACTCTGGGAGTTGGTGCTCATCTTGAGTCTACACTGCCATATAATCCAGTTGAAATCAGATAATCTGTATTTTATAGGCAGTGTGGAAGAGGCCTGATTGAAGTGGCCCTGGGGTGAGTGGGTTGCTAGGAGACCAAGTGGGTGGAACTTAGCCTTCCAACTGACAGCAGACCAAGTGGGTGGAGCTTAGCCTTCTAACTGACAGCAGACCAAGTGGGTGGAGCTTAGCCTTCTAACTGACAGCAGACCAAGTGGGTGGAGCTTAGCCTTCTAACTGACAGCAGACCAAGTGGGTGGAGCTTAGCCTTCTAACTGACAGCAGACCAAGTGGGTGGAGCTTAGCCTTCTAACTGACAGCAGACCAAGTGGGTGGAGCTTAGCCTTCTAACTGACAGCAGACCAAGTGGGTGGAGCTTAGCCTTCTAACTGACAGCAGACCAAGTGGGTGGAGCTTAGCCTTCCAACTGACAGCAATTGGATAAAAACAATTCTGGATTATTCAACGCATTTTTGTAGTAATGTTTTCAATACATCGTGATATTTTGGTGCTCAATTCGTAAATACAGCAATTACTACATATTTATTTTATTATTATTTTTATATATTATTTCGTTATGCTAGGTGGTGATTATTGATTCCTGTTGTTTTCGTGTTTACCTTTTGTAGACGTAACCCACGACGATGCCGAGCCCGATGGCAATAATAATCACAACCATGATGAGACCCAACACGTAGCCTGGAAAATATTAAAGTAATAATAATAAGAACAATATAAAATTAAATATAATAAAATATAATAATATAATGTAATAACTATAATACATATAATGTAACATTACATATATAAAAATAAATATAATAACAATAATACATAGAATATAATATCAATAAGTGTATTAAACATAATAAAATATATAATAGATAGAATAATAAAACGTTATATATATATATATATATATATATATATAATAAAATAATAACAAAATAATAATGAATACCATAATATTACATATAATAAATACAATAATAATGCCTAGGAAAATATAATAAATGTAATTAATATAATAATAAATATAATAAAATAATAAAATAAATGTAATAACAAATATAACATGATAATAATAAAATAACACATAGTATAAAAATAAAAATAAATGTAATAAAAATAAATATAATAATACATAGTAATATAATATCTATAAAAATCATAAATACAATAACATTACATATAATAATTAATATAATAACCCATAGGAAAATATAATAAATGTAATAAATATAATAATAATTATAATATAATAATAAAATAAATGTAATAAATATAACATGATAATAATAAAATAAATATAAAAATAACACATAGTATAAAAATAAAAATAAATGTAATAAAAATAAATATAATGATATTTAATTATAAAAATATAATATCTATAAAAAATCATGAATACAATAACATTACATATAACAATTAATATAATAACCCATAGGAAAACATAATAAATGTAATTAATATAATAATAAATACAATATGATAATAATAAAATAAATATAAAAATAAGACATACAAAATAATAAATATAATAATACATAGTAATATAATATCTATAAAAATCATAAATACAATAACATTACATATAATAATTAATATAATAACCCATAGGAAAATATAATAAATGTAATAAATATAATAATAATTATAATATAATAATAAAATAAATGTAATAAATATAACATGATAATAATAAAATAAATATAAAAATAACACATAGTATAAAAATAAAAATAAATGTAATAAAAATAAATATAATGATATTTAATTATAAAAATATAATATCTATAAAAAATCATGAATACAATAACATTACATATAACAATTAATATAATAACCCATAGGAAAACATAATAAATGTAATTAATATAATAATAAATACAATATGATAATAATAAAATAAATATAAAAATAAGACATACAAAATAATAAATATAATAATACATAGTAATATAATATCTATAAAAATTATAAATACAATAACATTACATATAATAATTAATATAATAACCCATAGGAAAATATAATAAATGTAATAAATATAATAATAATTATAATATAATAATAAAATAAATGTAATAAATATAACATACTAATAAAATAAATATAAAAATAACACATAGTATAAAAATAAAAATACATGTAATAAAAATAAATACAATGATATTTAATTATAAAAATATAATATCTATAAAAAATCAATACAATAACATTACATATAACAATTAATATAATAACCCATAGGAAAATATAATAAATGTAATTAATATAATAATAAATATAATATGATAATAATAAAATAAATATAAGACATACAAAATAATAAATATAATAATATAGATAATTAAAATAAAAATATATAGTACTAAGAATATGATAAAGATATAATACATATAATAAAATATATACATAAATATATAATAAATACGAAATCAAAATATATAATAGTAAGAATATAATAAATATAACAATAAATATGATTGTGGCCTCACCCATGACCCCGAGGTCCTTCTTGGGCTTCCTCCCTCCGGCCACTTTACCCCCCGCGGGACCCCTCCCGATGACCGGCTCCACCGCGGCCACTTCACCCCGGGAGGGGGGCGGGAGGATCTCGAGGGCGGGGCCAAACGGTGACCCCGGTGACCCCGAGGGGGGGGACACCCTCACCCCCGCCGGCGTGGACGACTCTACAACAACAACAACAACAACATCGCAAAAATATAGATCATTATTCACTCATTTTAATATGTTTTAATATTTTTATATATTATTATTGTATAATTTTTATACATTATGATTTTTATAAATTATATATCATTTTTAATCTTATAATATCATTTTATTATTTGTCTATATTATTATTGTATAATTTTTATACATTATGATTTTTATAAATTATATATCATTTTTAATCTTATAATATCATTTTATTATTTGTCTATATTATTATTGTATAATTTTTATACATTATGATTTTTATAAATTATATATCATTTTTAATCTTATAATATCATTTTATTATTTGTCTATATTATTATTGTATAATTTTTATACATTATGATTTTTATAAATTATATATCATTTTTAATCTTATAATATCATTTTATTATTTGTCTATATTATTATTGTATAATTTTTATATATTATGATTTTTATAAATTATATATCATTTTTTAATTTTATATATTATATTATATGAATTATTATAGATAATTTTAATATATTTTATTATATCATTTTATTATTTGTCTATATTATTATTGTATAATTTTTATATATTATGATTTTTATAAATTATATATCATTTTTTAATTTTATATATTATTATATAAATTATTATAGATCATTTTAATATATTTTATTATATCATTTTATTATTTTTATATATTATTATTGTATAATTTTTATATATAATGATTTTTATAAATTATATATCATTTTTTAATTTTATATATTATATTATATAAATTATTATAGATCATTTTAATATATTTTATTATATCATTTTATTATTTTTATATATTATTGGATTTTTATATATAATGATTTTTATAAATTATATATCATTTTTTAATTTTATATATTATATTATATAAATTATTATAGATCATTTTAATATATTTTATTATATCATTTTATTATTTTTATATATTATTGCATTTTTATATATTATGATTTTTATTAATTTTATATATTGTATGATTATATAAATTATATATCATTTTTAATCTTATAATATCATTTTATTATTTGTCTATATTATTATTGTATAATTTTTATATATTATGATTTTTATAAATTATATATCATTTTTAATTTTATATATTGTATTATTATATAAATTATTATAAATCATTTTAATATATTTTATTATATCATTTTATTATTTTTATATATTATTGCATTTTTATATATTATGATTTTTATAAATTATATATATTTTATAATTTTATATATTGTATGATTATATAAATTATATATCATTTTATATATTATGATTTTTATAAATTATATCTTATTTTATTATATATTGTATGATTATATAAATTATTATATATCATTTTAATATATTTTATTATATCATTTTATTATTTTTATATATTATTATTGTATAATTTTTATATATTTTGATTTTTATAAATTATATCTCATTTTTAATTTTATATATTGTGTTATTATATAAATTATATATCATGTATTATTTTATTTTAATGTAATATTGTATCACTATTTTATTATGTATTATATTATTGTTATATATATTATTTTATTTTGTTATATTAATATATCATTTTGTTACTTTTACTTATTATTTTAATATTGTATTATATCATTTCATATTCATATTATTTATATATATTAATATATAAATATATATATATATTAATATATAATATATATATTATTTATATATATTTATACATAATTTTTATACATAATTTTATTTTATATGTCTTATTATTTTACATTATTATAATATTTATACAATATAATATAGACATAAATTACCTATATTTATATTACTATTTAATACATTATTACATATTTTAATTTTATCATTATTATATATATTATTACATAGGTTTACGATATCATTATTTTACTATATGTATTATTACCATGTCATTATTTTATTATAATTGTACTATTTATTTTTATATTATTATTATTATTATTATTATTACTACGTTTCTTTCTGTATTATTAGTATTATTACGGCAGTGGGAGGGGCCTCCTCCCTGAGACAGGCAGGCGGGCGACCAATCGGGGGCGAGTAGGGCGTGGGGCGTCTTAGAGCCCCGCCCCCTTAGCGGCGCATGCGCAGTGGGCCCTTCCGAGAGAGGCCTAACCTGGGGCCCGAAGCCGGGGCCTCGCTTACCTTCCTCGCCGGCCAAAGTGAGCGCGAGCAGGGAGAGCGCCAGCGCCGCTTCCGCCGGGAGAAGCATGGCTCGCCTCCTTCGCTCGGCTCCGATCTCGCTCGGTTCGCCTTCCTTGTTGTTTTCCCCTCACGCCCAAGCCCCGCCCCGCCGTGACGTCGCCACGCAGGACACGCCCCCGCCGCTAGGATGCATGGAGCTTCAGCCACGCCCCGCAGTGACGTCGCCACGCAGCACACGCCCCCGCCGCTAGGATGCCTGGAGCTTCAGCCACGCCCCGCAGTGACGTAGACATAGAAAGGCACGCCCCCACGGCCTGTTTTTGCCTTCCCACGGCTAGGCCCCGCCCACAGTGACGTCACCTAGCTGCTCAATGCCTGGCCGCGCGGTGGGTGGGCGTGGCTTGGAGCTGGAGGCCCCGCCCACTCCACGACCATAATACTAATTACACACAAAATATAGTGATATTATACACAAATATACATAAATATTATAATAATGTAAAATAATAAGACATATAAAATAAAATTATGTATAAGATATTAATATATATAAATAATATGAATATGAAATGATATAATACGATATTAAAATAATAAGTAAAAGTAACAAAATGATATATTAATATAACAAAATAAAATAATATATATAATAACAATAATATAATACATAATAAAATAGTGATACAATATTACATTAAAATAAAATAATACAGGATATATAATTTATATAATAATACAATATACAATATATAAAATTAAAAATGATACAATTTATTAAAAATGATATAATTTATAAAAATCAAAATATATAAAAATTATACAATAATATATAAAAATAATAAAATGATATAATAAAATATATTAAAATGATATATAATAATTTATATAATCATACAATAATATACACACAAAATATAGTGATATTATACACAAATATACATAAATATTATAATAATGTAAAATAATAAGACATATAAAATAAAATTATGTATAAGATATTAATATATATAAATAATATGAATATGAAATGATATAATACGATATTAAAATAATAAGTAAAAGTAACAAAATGATATATTAATATAACAAAATAAAATAATATATATAATAACAATAATATAATACATAATAAAATAGTGATACAATATTACATTAAAATAAAATAATACATGATATATAATTTATATAATAATACAATATATAAAATTAAAAATGAGATATAATTTATAAAAATCAAAATATATAAAAATTATACAATAATATATAAAAATAATAAAATGATATAATAAAATATATTAAAATGATATATAATAATTTATATAATCATACAATAATATACACACAAAATATAGTGATATTACAATATTTTATATATTATATTATTATTCTATTTCATTTCGTTATTTCATTTATAGGTATAATAATATTATGATGTAATACAATGTAATAATAATTATAATTCGCTATTGTATATTTATATTACATTGAATATTACTAATAATATTGCGATATACTCGTATAATATAATATATTGTATGTATATATATATACTTGTAAACCGCCCTTTGGGGTGAGAATGGCGGGATATAAATGTTGCTAATAATAATAAATAATAATAATAATAATATATAATTTTATTTATTATTTATGTATTATTTTTTATTATTTACATTTTATTCCTATATTATTATTATGATTCCTTTTATATATAGATAGGTATATTTATATAGCTTTATTATTATTTATATATTTATATAATATTATAATATTATAATATTATAATATTATTATAATATAATATTATTATATTAAATGTAGCTAATAATAATAATAAATAATAATAATAATATATAATTTTATTTATTATTTATGTATCATTTTTTATTATTTACATTTTATTCCTATATTATTATTATGATTCCTTTTATATATAGATAGGTATATTAATATAGCTTTATTATTATTTATATATTTATATAATATTATAATATTATAATATTATAATATTATAATATTATTTATATATTTATATTTATTTATATATTATTTCATATATATACATACGCATATTAATTGATTATTCATATTATTATATATTATTCCATTTATATGTATGTATATATATACACACACACACACATAAAATTATTTATATATTATTTATATATTTTTATTATCCCTATATTATTTTATATATTATTTCATGTATATATATATATATATATATATGCATATTCCATTTATATATATAACGTATTTATACGTTATTTTATATGTTTCATTATTTATGTTATTCATATATTATTATTTTATATATTATTTCATAATTATATATTATAATTTATATATTATTATTACTATATATTCTTCCATTTATATGTATATATATATATAAATATATATATATATATGCATTATTTATATATTTTCATTATTTATATATTCTCATTTTATCTATTATTTCACGTACAGAATATATATATATACACACGTATATTATATAGTATAATAATATAGTATAAACAATATCTCTATCTCATATATATATATATATATATATATATATATATATATGAGATATAATATTAAATAACATCCACATCTTATATGTATCTAAAATAATATTATTGCATATATTTGTGTGTGTATATATATATATATATATGTAATATAATATATTAAATAACATCCCCATCTTATATATATATAAACATATAAACATATAAACATATATATATATATATATATATATATATATATATATATATATATATATATAAAATACCTTGTCTGCCCAGTAAAAAATTGCAGAAATTTATATATATTTATATATATATATATATATGATAGAGATACTGTTTATATACATATAAAATAAGATGGAGATGTTATTTAATATATTATATTACATATATATATATATATGCAATAATATTATTTTAGATACATACATATAAGATGTGGATGTTATTTAATATTATATCTGATATTTATATATATATATATATATATATATATATAAATAAATTTCTGCAATTTTTTACTGGGTGGGAGGCAGATAAGGTATAAACAATATCTCTATCTTATACATATATGAGATATAATATTAAATAACATCCACATCTTATATGTATATATCTAAAATAATATTATTGTGCATATATATATATATATATATATATATATATATATATATATATGCACAATAATATTATTATATATATATATATATATATATATATGAGATAGCGATATTATATATATATATAAATAAAAGATGGGGATGTTATTTAATATATTATATTACATATATATATGCAATAATATTATTTTAGATACATTCATATAAGATGGAGATGTTATTTAATATATTATATTACGTATATATATAAGATAGAGATATTGTTTATATAAGATGGGGTTGTTATTTAATATATTATATTGCATATATATATGTATATATGTGACAGATATTGTATGTATATATATATATATATATATATATATATATATATAATAAGATGGGGATGTTATTTAATATATTATATTACATACATACATATATATATATATATATATATATATATATATGCAATGATATTATTTTAGATACATACATATAAGATGTGGATGTTATTTAATATTATATCTCATATATAATTTATATGTATATAAATTTCTGCAATTTTTTATACATTTAATATTATATCTCATATATAATTTATATGTATATAAATTTCTGCAATTTTTTACTGGGTGGGAGGCAGACAAGGTATAAACAATATACACACACACACACACACACACACACACATATATATATATATATATATATATATATATATTGTTTATACCTTGTCTGTCTCCCACCCAGTAAAAAATTGCAGAAATTTATATATATATATGTGTGTGTGTGTGAGAGAGAGAGATACAATATTAAATAACATCCACATCCTATATGTATATATCTAAAATAATATGATTGCATATATTCACAATATAAGACATTATTTTTCTTTTCTTTTTGTTGTATCAACCTAGAGGCGTGGAGGATGGGTTGTGTTGTCAAATTTCGAGGTTGGGGGGCCTGTAGTTTTGTTGTTTTGTGCGTCGCCATGATGCCATCACTCATTTATATATATATATATATATATAGATAGATAGATAGATAGATAGATAGATAGATTATTCCTCTCCCTCTAATTAGGACTTTATTTTTCTTTTCTTTTTGTTGTATCAACCTAGAGGCGTGGATGATGGGTTGTGTTGTCAAATTTCGAGGTCGGGGGGCCTGTAGTTTTGTTGTTTTGTGCGTCGCCATGATGCCATCACTCATTTATATATATAGAAGAATAAGATATATAGATAGATAGATTGTCGTGGGGGGGCTCTCTCTCTCTCTCTCTCTCTCTTTTCCCTCCCTGTGATTGGCTGATTCCTTGTCGCGGGGGGGGGGGGCCGAGGGGGGGCAGGAAAAAAAATCCGGAGGGGGGGGGGCTCCGTCCTTCTCTCCCATTGGCTGTTTCGTGCCTTCCTTGGAGGGAGGGGGGCAGGAAGTGGGGAGGGGGGCACCGAGAAAAAAAAAGAGAGAGAGAGAGAGAGAGAGGAAGAAGAAGAAGAAGAAGAAGAAGAAGAAGGCCAGGACTCGAAGAAACAAAGGCCAGGACTCGAAGCAGAAATTATCTCCTTGGCTATTGGATTGTGATTATTATTATTATTATTATTATTTAGAGAAAGAGAAAGAGAGAGAGAGAGAGAGATTGGGGTGAAAGTGCAAAAGGAAGTGGACGGACGGGGCTGCCATCTTGGAAAGAGAAAAAAAAAAAGCAACGCGGGAGGGGGACAAAGAAAGAAAGAAAGAAAGAAAGAAAGAAAGAAACACAGGCCTCCATCTTGGCAAGTAGCACTCTCAGTTATTATTATTGTTATTGTTATTATTATTATTATTATTTCGCATGCATTATTATTATTATAATAATATTATATTATGACACATACCTCCCCACCCCACCCACACCCCACTCCCTAGGTATGAATTATTTTTGCGAAAGTAAAAAAAGCCAGAACCCCCCTATCAGTCGAGCAAGCCTTTCGGGCTCCTTCGGTCCTTCCTTCTCTTCCTTCCAAATAAAGACAGACAGACAGACAGACAGAAGGAAGGAAGGAAGGAAGGAAGGAAGGAAGTGCGCGCGCAGCCCGGCCCTCCTCCTCCTCCTCCTCCTCCTCCTCCTCCTCCTTGGGAAAAAATAAAATAAATTATATATATATATATATATATATATATAGGGAATAATTTATTTTATTTTTTCCCAAGGAGGAGGAGGAGGAGGAGGAGGAGGCAATGCGAGATTTTAGGATTTCTATATATATATATATAGAAAATAATCATAGTTATGATAATAGAAATAATAATCCCAGAAAATAATAATAATAAGGAAAGTATAATAATAAAAATAATCCAATGAAATAATAATAGTTATGAGATATATATATATATATATATATATATATATAAAATGATATATGGAAACACTGCCCTCTCGTGGGTATTGTGGAGAAATTTATTTATTTATTTATTTATTATTATTGTTTTCTGGGATTATTTCTATTATCATAATTATTATTTCCATGGATTATTTTTATTATATATATGTGTGTGTATGTATGTATGTATGTATGTATGTGTGTATGTATGTATGTATATATATATATATATATATATATATATATATATATAGAAATCCTAAATCTCGCATTGCCTCTTTATTGTTACTATTTATTTATTTTTTTTGGCAAACACTGCCCTCTCCTGGGCATTGCGGAGAAATTTATTTATTTATTTATTTATTATTATTTTTTCTGGGATTATTTCTATTATAACTATTATTACTTCCTTGGATTATTTTTATTATTATACTTTCCTTATTATTTTTTGAATTATTAGTATTATATTATTATTATTATTATTATTATTATTATTATTTTCTGGGATTATTTCTATTATCATTATTATTATTTCCTTGGATTATTTTTATTATTATACTTTCCTTATTATTTTTTGAATTATTAGTATTATATTATTATTATTATTATTATTTTCTGGGATTATTTCTATTATCATAACTATTATTATTTTCTTGGATTATTTTTATTATTCTACTTTCCTTATTATTTTTTGAATTATTAGTATTATATTATTATTATTATTATTATTATTATTATTATTATTATTATTATTATTTCCTCATTTGTCTTTCCTATTATTTGCTATAATTCTCGCTGACGTATTCCCCCTCTTGATTTATTATTATTATTATTTCCCCATTTTTCTTTACAATTATTTTATCATTATTATTATTATTTAGTTCCTCATTTTCCTTTACTATTATTATTATTATTATTATTTAGTTCCTCATTTTCCTTTACTATTCTTTTATTACTATTATTATTATTATTATTACCTTTACTATTATTTTATTATTATTATTTAGTTCCTCATTTTATTATTATTATTATTATTTCCTCATTTGTCTTTCCTATTATTTGCTATAATTCTCGCTGACGTATTCCCCCTCTTGATTTATTATTATTATTATTTCCCCATTTTTCTTTACAATTATTTTATCATTATTATTATTATTTAGTTCCTCATTTTCCTTTACTATTATTATTATTATTATTATTTAGTTCCTCATTTTCCTTTACTATTCTTTTATTACTATTATTATTATTATTATTACCTTTACTATTATTTTATTATTATTATTTAGTTCCTCATTTTATTATTATTATTATTATTATTATTATTATTTCCTCATTTGTCTTTCCTATTATTTGCTATAATTCTCGCTGACGTATTCCCCCTCTTGATTTATTATTATTATTATTTAGTTCCTCATTTTCCTTTACTATTATTATTATTATTATTATTTCCTCATTTTCCTTTACTATTATTTTATCATTATTGTTATTATTTAGTTCCGCATTTTCCTTTACTATTATTATTATTATTATTATTATTATTATTATTATTTCCTCATTTGTCTTTCCTATTACTTGCTATAATCCTCACTGACGTGCTCCCCCCCTTGATTCCCCCCCAGTGCCGAGACCCCCCTTCTTCTTCTTCCGCCCGCCTGTCCGTCCATGGAGGCCCCTCCCCCCCCGGCGGAGGCCCCGCCCCCGGCCCCGCCCCCCTCGTGCTACACCTACCAGGTGAGCCGCCACAGCGCCGACCTGCTCCAGGGCCTCAACCAGCAGCGCAAGGCCGGCGGCCGCTTCTGCGACGTGCTCCTGCGGGTGGGCGAGGAGAGCTTCCCCGCCCACCGGGCCGTCCTGGCCGCCTGCAGCGAGTACTTCGAGTCCGTCTTCGGCGGCGGCGGCGGCGGCGGCATCCACGAAGGTGAGGGCGGGGCAACGTCGTCGGCGTCGTCGGCGTCGTCCTCGTCCTCGGTGCCGGCGTCGTCCCCCCCTCCGCCCGCCCCGTGCGCGCCCCCCCGGGAGCTGGAGATGCACACCATCAGCTCCAAGGTCTTCGGCGACATCCTGGACTTCGCCTACACCTCGCGCATCGTGGTGCGGCTGGAGAGCTTCCCCGAGCTGATGACGGCGGCCAAGTTCCTGCTCATGCGCTCGGTGATTGACATCTGCCAGGAGGTCATCAAGCAGTCCAACGTCCAGATCCTGGTCCCGCCCTCCGCCCGCCCCGACCTCATGCTCTTCCGCCCGGCCGCCGAGCTGGGCTTCCCGCTGGACATGAGCAACGGCAACGGCATCGCCGGGATGAGCAGCGACGACGGGGCCGCCCTGCTCACCGCCTTCCCGCCGCCGCCGCCCTCGTTGTCGTGCTCGCCGGGGAAGCGCGGGCGGGGCCGGCCGCGGAAGGCGAGCGTGCTGGACTCGGTGATGTTCAGCGCCCCGGGGGGCCTGCGCGAGGCCGGGATCCTGCCGTGCGGCCTGTGCGGGAAGGTCTTCACCGACGCCAACCGCCTGCGCCAGCACGAGGCCCAGCACGGCGTGACCAGCCTGCAGCTCGGCTACCTGGACCTGCCGGGCCCCCCCGCCCCCGCCCCCCCCCCGCCCCCCCCCGCCGAGGGGCCCGGCCTCGCCCAGCCCGGTAGTGAGCCCGGCCGGAAGCGCAGCCGGACGCGCAAGCAGGTGGCCTGCGAGGTCTGCGGGAAGATCTTCCGGGACGTCTACCACCTGAACCGGCACAAGCTCTCGCACTCGGGGGAGAAGCCGTACTCGTGCCCGGTGTGCGGCCTGCGCTTCAAGAGGAAGGACCGCATGTCCTACCACGTCCGCTCCCACGACGGCTCCGTCGGGAAGCCCTACATCTGCCAGAGCTGCGGGAAGGGCTTCTCCCGGTCAGTGCCATAGGGGTTGTTCTTGTTATTATTCTCTGAATATTTCTTGTTATTATTTTGTGAATATTTTCCAGATTATTTTAGGGATTATTTTAGGGATTATTTTAGGGATTATTTTTGAGATTATTTTAGGGATTATTTTTGAGATTATTTTAGGGATTATTATTCAGATATTATTTTGATATCTATTATTATTATGACTTTGATATTTCTTGTTATTATTTTGTGAATATTTTTGAGATTATTTTTGAGATTATTTTAGGGATTATTTTTGAGATTATTTTAGGGATTATTTTTGAGATTATTTTAGGGATTATTATTCAGATATTATTTTGATATCTAGGATTATTATGACTTTCATATTTCTTGTTATTATTTTGTGAATATTTTTCAGATTATTTTAGGGATTATTTTTGAGATTATTTTAGGGATTATTTTAGGGATTATTTTAGGGATTATTTTAGGGATTATTTTAGGGATTATTATTCAGATATTATTTTGATATCTATGATTATTATGACTTTGATATTTCTTGTTATTATTTTGTGAATATTTTTGAGATTATTTTAGGGATTATTTTAGGGATTATTATTCAGATATTATTTTGATATTTATTATTATTTTGATTTTGGTTATTATTTTGTGAATATTTTTGAGATTATTTTAGGGATTATTTTAGGGATTATTATTCAGATATTATTTTGATATCTAGGATTATTATGACTTTGATATTTCTTGTTATTATTTTGTGAATATTTTTGAGATTATTTTAGGGATTATTATTCAGATATTATTTTGATATCTAGGATTATTATGACTTTGATATTTCTTGTTATTATTTTGTGAATATTTTTGAGATTATTTTAGGGATTATTATTCAGATATTATTTTGATATCTATGATTATTATGACTTTGATATTTCTTGTTATTATTTTGTGAATATTTTTCAGATTATTTTAGGGATTATTTTTGAGATTATTTTAGGGATTATTATTCAGATATTATTTTGATATCTATGATTATTATGACTTTGATATTTCTTGTTATTATTTTCTGAACATTTTTGAGATTATTTTAGGGATTATTTTTGAGATTATTTTAGGGATTATTATTCAGATATTATTTTGATATCTAGGATTATTATGACTTTGATATTTCTTGTTATTATTTTCTGAACATTTTTGAGATTATTTTAGTGATTATTATTCAGATATTATTTTGATATTTGTTATTGTTTTGTGAATATTTTTGAGATTATTTTAGTGATTATTTTGGTGTTTGTTATTATTTTGTGAATATTTTTGAGATTATTTTAGTGATTATTATTCAGATACTATTTTGATATTTATTATTATTTTGATATTTGTTATTGTTTTGTGAATATTTTTGAGATTTTAGTGATTATTTTGATGTTTGTTATTATTTTGTGAATATTTTTGAGATTATTTTAGTGATTATTATTCAGATACTATTTTGATATTTATTATTATTTTGATTTTGGTTATTGTTTTGTGAATATTTTTGAGATTATTTTAGTGATTATTTTGGTGTTTGTTATTATTTTGTGAATATTTTTGAGATTATTTTAGTGATTATTATTCAGATATTATTTTGATATTTATTATTATTTTGATTTTGGTTATTATTTTGTGAATATTTTTGAGATTATTTTGATATTTGTTATTATTTTGTGAATATTTTTGAGATTATTTTAGTGATTATTATTTTGATTATTTTGGAGAATATTTTTAATTGATTTTTATTTTTGGATGGTTTTTTCTGATTATTTGGGTGAATATTTATTATTATCATTTTGATTATTATTATTATATTGATTTCTGTTTTAATTATTTTGTGTATATTTTTGTTATTATTTTATTTTTATTACTATTTTTGTGACTGATTTTGAGTTTGTTTTTGTGATTACTATTATTATTTAGATTTTTGTGACTATTTTTGAGATTGTTTCGATGAATATCTTTGTTGTGATTATTAATTTTATTTTTATTTTTGTGAATATTTTCGACGGTTTTGTGATTTTATTATTCTTTGTAAATTATTTTTTTCAACTGCTATTGTTATTTTTATTAATTATTTTAAGTATATTATTCAGCGTTGTTACTTTACTGAAATTATCAGAACTATTTTGTTATTAATATCTAAAAACATTTATTTTTAATAAATATTTATTTTACTGAAATTATTTTTTTGAAATAACATAATTAAAATAATTAGTGAATTTTTATTTATATATTTATTTCTCTTTTGTGATTACTATTATTATTTTGATTTTTGTGACTATTTTTGAGATTATTTCGATGAATATCTTTGTTGTGATTATTAATTTTATTTTTATTTTTGTGAATATTTTCGACGGGTTTTTTTTTTGGTGATTATTATTTTGTATTTTTGTGATTTTATTATTCTTTGTAAATTATTTTTTTTCAACCGCTGTTGTTATTTTTATGAATTATTTTAAGTATATTATTCAGCGTTATTACTTTACTGAAATTATCAGAACTATTTTGTTATTAATATCTAAAAACATTTATTTTTAATAAATATTTATTTTACTGAAATTATTTTTTTGAAATAACATAATTAAAATAATTAGTGAATTTTTATTTTATTTTCCTCCAAGGCCGGACCATTTGAACGGGCACATCAAGCAGGTCCACACCTCGGAGCGGCCTCACAAATGTCAGGTATTTATCTATTTATTCTGTATTTATATATCTATATATTTATATATCTATATATAAATAGATCTAAATGGCCTCTCGGCCTCTTCGGGTCTTTATTCCGAGTTTCCTCTTTGAAGAAAGCACTGAGCAAAACAATAACAACAACAACAACAACAACAACAATAATAATAATATATTTGGAATATTATATCATATTACATATTCATATATATATATATATATATATACGTATTATATATTACTATTATATTATATTATTATGCATTATATTATTTTATATTATTATATGTTACATTATGCCACATCATCATAAAACATTGTCATTATATATCCTGTATTGTTATAATATTCATACATTATTATGTCATATTACATTTTTATATTGCATTATATTACTATATAAGATTATATTATATTTTATTATATAATTATTGCATGACACTATTGTATTATTATATTATTATTAGACTCTACTGTATATATGATTTTTCTATAATTGTTCATAATACATAATGTTATAATATTATTTTATATATACTATTATAATATTATGTATTATGAACAATTATAGAAAAATCATATATACAGTAGCGTCTAATAATAATAATAATATAATAGTGTAATGTAATAATTATATAATAAAACAATAAAAAACAAAACAATAACAACAACAACAACAATAATAATAATATATTTGGAATATTATATCATATTACATATTCATATATATATATATATATATATATATACGTATTATGTATTATTATTATATTATATTATTATGCATTATATTATTTTATATTATTATATGTTACATTATGCCACATCATCATAAAACATTGTTATTATATATCCTGTATTGTTATAATATTCATACATTATTATGTCATATTACATTTTTATATTGCATTATATTACTATATAAGATTATATTATATTTTATTATATAATTATTGCATTACACTATTGTATTATTATATTATTATTAGACTCTACTGTATATATGATTTTTCTATAATTGTTCATAATACATAATGTTATAATATTATTTTATATATACTATTATGATATTATGTATTATGAACAATTATAGAAAAATCATATATACAGTAGCGTCTAATAATAATAATAATATAATAGTGTAATGTAATAATTATATAATAAAATATAATCATATATATGATTTTTTGGGGATAATTTTTCATAGTAAGTAAATGCCACATTTTCTGGCGTATAAGTCGCCCCCCCCAAACTGTTTTCCAGTTAAAATATAGCGTCCGGGGATATAATTGCCGTATAAGACTACCTCTCTTCCAACGCACACCAAATAAAAATAAGTAGTCTTATACGCCAGAAAATATAATAATAATAGTAATAATAATAATAATAATAATACTTTATTTATACCCCGCCACCATCTCCCCAACGGGGACTCGGGGCGGCTTACATGGGGCCATGCCCAGAACAATACAATATAAACAGCATATAAAAGAACTACACATCACAACACAGTGATGCACAACAATATGGTAATAATGATGTTGTTTGAAGAGACTGTCTCTCTTCCAACGCACGCCGAATAAAAATAAGTAGTCTTATACGCCAAAAAATATGGTAATAATGATGTTGTTGTTGGAAGAGACTGTCTCTCTCCCAACGCACACTGAATAAAAATGAGTAGTCTTATACGCCAGAAAATATGGTAATAATGATGTTGTTGGAAGAGACTGTCTCTCTTCCAATGCACGCTGAATAAAAATGAGTAGTCTTATACGCCAGAAAATATGGTGTGATGATGATGATGATGATGATGTTAATACGTAGTCCTAAACGCCAGAAAATATGGTGTGATAATGATGTTGTTGGAAGAGACTAACCTCTCTTCCAACGCACGCCGAATAAAAATGAGTAGTCTTATACGCCAGAAAATACGGTAGTGATGTTGTTGTTGGAAGAGACTAAACCTCTCTCTTCCAACGCACGCCGAATAAAGATGAGTAGTCTTATATGCCAGAAAATACGGTGTGATAATGATGTTGTTGGAAGAGACTAACCTCTCTCTTCCAATGCATGCTGAATAAAATGAGTAGTCTTATACGCCAGAAAATATGGTAATAATGATGTTGTTGTTGTTGGAAGAGACTGTCTCTCTTCCAACGCACGCCGAATAAAAATGAGTAGTCTTATACGCCAGAAAATACGGTGTGATAATGATGTTGGAAGAGACTAACCTCTCTTCCAATGCACGCCGAATAAAAATGAGTAGTCTTATACGCCAGAAAATACGGTAGTGATGATGTTGTTGTTGTTGGAAGAGACTGTCTCCCAACGCACGCTGAATAAAGATGAGTAGTCTTATACGCCAGAAAATACAGTAATAATGTTGTTGTTGTTGGAAGAGACTGTCTCTCTTCCAACGCACGCCGAATAAAGATGAGTAGTCTTATACGCCAGAAAATATGGTAATAATGATGTTGTTGTTGTTGGAAGAGACTGTCTCTCTCCCAACGCACGCCGAATAAAGATGAGTAGTCTTATACGCCAGAAAATATGGTAATAATGATGTTGTTGGAAGAGACTAAACCTCTCTCTCCCAACACACGCCGAATAAAGATGAGTAGTCTTATACGCCAGAAAATACGGTAGTGATGATGATGTTGTTGTTGTTGGAAGAGACTGTCTCTCTTCCAACGCACGCCGAATAAAAATGAGTAGTCTTATACGCCAGAAAATACGGTGTGATAATGATGTTGTTGGAAGAGACTGTCTCTCTTCCAACGCACGCCGAATAAAAATGAGTAGTCTTATACGCCAGAAAATACGGTGTGATAATGATGTTGTTGTTGGAAGAGACTAAACCTCTCTCTCCCAACACACGCCGAATAAAAATGAGTAGTCTTATACGCCAGAAAATACGGTAGTGATGATGTTGTTGTTGGAAGAGACTGTCTCTCTTCCAATGCACGCCGAATAAAAATACGTAGTCTTATACGCCAGAAAATACGGTAATGTTGTTGTTGTTGTTGGAAGAGACTGTCTCTCTTCCAATGCACGCCGAATAAAAATACGTAGTCTTATACGCCAGAAAATATTGTAATAATGATGTTGTTGGAAGAGAGTAACCTCTCTCTCCCAACGCACGCCGAATAAAGATGAGTAGTCTTATACGCCAGAAAATACGGTAGTGATGATGATGTTGTTGGAAGAGACTGTCTCTCTCCCAACGCACGCCGAATAAAAATGAGTAGTCTTATACGCCAGAAAATATGGTAATAATGATGTTGTTGTTGTTGGAAGAGACTGTCTCTCTTCCAACGCACGCCGAATAAAGATGAGTAGTCTTATACGCCAGAAAATATGGTAATAATGATGTTGTTGGAAGAGACTAAACCTCTCTCTCCCAACGCACGCCGAATAAAAATGAGTAGTCTTATACGGCAGAAATTACGGTAGTGATGATGTTGTTGTTGTTGGAAGAGACTGTCTCTCTTCCAACGCACGCCGAATAAAAATGAGTAGTCTTATACGCCAGAAAATACGGTGTGATCATGATGTTGTTGGAAGAGACTAAACCTCTCTCTCCCAACGCACGCCGAATAAAGATGAGTAGTCTTATACGCCAGAAAATACGGTGTGATCATGATGTTGTTGGAAGAGACTAAACCTCTCTCTCCCAACGCACGCCGAATAAAGATGAGTAGTCTTATACGCCAGAAATTACGGTAGTGATGATGTTGTTGTTGTTGGAAGAGACTGTCTCTCTCCCAACGCACACTGAATAAAAATAAATAGTCTTATACGCCAGAAAATACGGTAGTGATGTTGTTGTTGTTGGAAGAGACTGTCTCTCTTCCAACGCACGCCGAATAAAGATGAGTAGTCTTATACGCCAGAAAATACGGTGTGATCATGATGTTGTTGGAAGAGACGAAACCTCTCTCTCCCAACGCACGCCGAATAAAAATGAGTAGTCTTATACGCCAGAAAATACGGTGTGATCATGATGTTGTTGGAAGAGACTAAACCTCTCTCTCCCAACGCACGCCGAATAAAGATGAGTAGTCTTATACGCCAGAAATTACGGTAGTGATGATGTTGTTGTTGTTGGAAGAGACTGTCTCTCTCCCAACGCACGCCGAATAAAAATGAGTAGTCTTATACGCCAGAAAATACGGTAGTGATGTTGTTGTTGTTGGAAGAGACTGTCTCTCTTCCAACGCACGCCGAATAAAAATGAGTAGTCTTATACGCCAAAAAATATGGTAATAATGATGTTGTTGTTGTTGGAAGAGACTGTCTCTCTTCCAACGCACGCCGAATAAAAATGAGTAGTCTTATACGCCAGAAAATACGGTGTGATCATGATGTTGTTGGAAGAGACGAAACCTCTCTCTCCCAACGCACGCCGAATAAAAATGAGTAGTCTTATACGCCAGAAAATATGGTAATAATGTTGTTGTTGTTGTTGTGGAAGAATCTAACCTCCTGTTGGCTTAGCAGGGAATGGGACTCCCGGGACCAGGCCTCCCTCCTCCTCCTCCTCCTCCTCCGCCTGCCTCTCCGCCGCCGTCCCATGAGCCCTTGCGGCGCACAGAGGTATTTCGCAACACGCACACGCAATGGCCTTCCGTGTCCCGTGTAGACCGTACATGCGGCGCCGCGTCAGATAAGAGACCCCCGAAGGACCGCCCGCCCGGGGATAGACAGCCCGCTATGATGGCTACCTGCTTTTATTATTATAGTTACTGTTTTATTATTTGGTATCGTTAGTTTATTGTGACTGTTATTTTTATTATTCAGTATTATTTATTATAATTACTCAGTATTATTATTTTTATTATTCAGTATTATTTATTATAATTATTCAGTATTATTATTTTTATTATTCAGTATTATTAATTATAATTATTCAGTATTATTTATTATAATTATTCAGTATTATTTATTATAATTATGACTGTTATTTTTATTATTCAGTATTATTTATTATAATGATTCAGTATTATTATTTTTATTATTCAGTATTATTTATTATAATTATTCTGTATTATTATTTTTATTATTCAGTATTATTTATTATAATTATGACTGTTATTTTTATTATTCAGTATTATTTATTATAATTATTCAGTATTATTATTTTTATTATTCAGTATTATTTATTATAATTATTCAGTATTATTAATTATAATTATGACTGTTATTTTTATTATTCAGTATTATTTATTATAATTATGACTGTTATTTTTTATTTTTATTATTCAGTATTATTTATTATAATTATTCAGTATTATTATTTTTATTATTCAGTATTATTAATTATAATTATGACTGTTATTTTTATTATTCAGTATTATTTATTATAATTATGACTGTTATTATTTTTATTATTCAGTATTATTTATTATAATTATTCAGTATTATTATTTTTATTATTCAGTATTATTTATTATAATTATTCAGTATTATTATTTTTATTATTCAGTATTATTTATTATAATTATTCAGTATTATTATTTTTATTATTCAGTATTATTTATTATAATTATTCAGTATTATTATTTTTATTATTCAGTATTATTTATTATAATTATTCAGTATTATTATTTTTATTATTCAGTATTATTTATTATAATTATTCAGTATTATTATTTTTATTATTCAGTATTATTTATTATAATTATTCAGTATTATTAATTATAATTATGACTGTTATTTTTATTATTCAGTATTATTTATTATAATTATCATTTGGCATTTTATTATTGCTACTATTATTTAATTTTTTATCATTTCGCATTATTTATTATTGTCATTATTTCCGTAATTTAATTTTTACTATTATTTAATTTTCATCGTTTGGCATTTTATTACTGCTACTATTATTTAATTTTTTATCATTTCACATTATTTATTATTGTCATTATTACAGTATTATTTAATTTTTACTATTATTTAATTTTCATCGTTTGGCATTTTATTATTGCTACTATTATTTAATTTTTTATCATTTCGCATTATTTATTATTGTCATTATTACCGTATTATTTAATTTTTACTATTATTTAATTTTCATCGTTTGGCATTTTATTATTGCTACTATTATTTAATTTTTTATCATTTCGCATTATTTATTATTGTCATTATTACAGTATTATTTAATTTTTACTACTATTATTTAATTTTTATCATTTCGCATTCTTTATTATTGTCATGATTATTGGGAATATGTAATTTTTATCAAATGGTATTGTTTGATTTTCATTTATTATAATGATTTGGTATTATTATTTAGTTGGTTATATTATTTAATTTTTATTTGGTATTATTATTATTTAATTTTCATTACTTTGTATTTTATTATTGTTATTTAATTTTTACTGTTTTTATAATTTCGCATTATTTATTATTGTCATGATTATTAGGAATATTTCATTTTTATTAAATGGTATTGTTTAATTTTTTGTTATATTATTTAATCTTTATTTGGTATTATTATTTAATTTTTATTATTTGTTATCATTTAATTTTCTATATTATTATTGGTATTCTTTCATTTTTTATTATTTCATTTTTATTATTTGGTATCATTTAATTTTCTATATTATTATTGGTATTCTTTCATTTTTTATTATTTAATTTTTATTATTTGGTATCATTTAATTTTCTATATTATTATTGGTATTCTTTCATTTTTTATTATTTAAGTTTTATTATTTGGTATCATTTAATTTTCTATATTATTATTGGTATTCTTTCATTTTTTATTATTTAAGTTTTATTATTTGGTATCATTTAATTTTCTATATTATTATTGGTATTCTTTCATTTTTTATTATTTAATTTTTATTATTTGGTATCATTTAATTTTCTATATTATTATTGGTATTCTTTCATTTTTTATTATTTAATTTTTATTATTTGGTATCATTTAATTTTCTATATTATTATTGGTATTCTTTCATTTTTTATTATTTAATTTTTATTATTTGGTATCATTTAATTTTCTATATTATTATTGGTATTCTTTCATTTTTTATTATTTAATTTTTATTTGGTATTATTTAATTTTATTATTTGGTATTCTTCCATTTTTGTTGTTTAATTTTTTATTTGGTATTATTATTATTTAATTTTATTGTTTGGTATGGTATTATTATTTCATTATTTGGTATGATATTATTATTTTATTATTGTTGCATTATTTATTTGTTTTTTGTTTGTTTTTTAAATCGAAATATTATTTATTCATGCTGGACCATGATTGTGAAAAAAATATTTCCTTTTTCATTCTGGTTAATGATTGTCAATCTGTTTTGCTCAGTGCTTTGTCCAAAGAAGTTGAAATAATGAGGGGAAAAATCATATTGATTTTCCATTTAATTTTACTTGCATTTCTGGGAAAAGGGGAAAAAAATCTTTTAAAAAGTTGTAATTTTTTATAATAATAATAATAATAATAATAATAATAATAATAATAATAATAATGGCAGCAGCAGCATCAGCCTAGGATGGTAACGGTGCCTGCGTGTGCTTCTTCCTTCCTTCCTTCCTTCCTTCCTTCCTTCCTTCCGGGCGTGTGTTTTGGGGCCAGACGTGCCAGGCCTCGTTTGCCACGCGTGACCGGCTGCGCTCGCACCTGGCGTGCCACGAGGACAAGGTCCCGTGCCAGGTGTGCGGGAAGTTCCTGCGGGCAGCCTACCTGGCCGACCACCTGAAGAAGCACAGCGAGGGGCCCAGCAACTTCTGCACCATCTGCAACCGCGGTAGGCACCCCCCCCCCCGCGGGTATTATTACTTACATTAAATGCATTTTATATTATTATTATTATTATTATTATTATTATTATTATTATTATTATTATTTATTTTATATTATTATTTCTGTTATATTTATTTTATATTATTATTCATATTATTATATTCATTTTTATATATATTATACTTATTTTATATTATTATTTGTATTTATTTTTATGTTATATTTATTTTATTATTTCTGTTATATTTATTTTATATTATTATTCATATTATATTTATTATTATTATTTATATTTTATATTATTATTTATATTATATTCATTTTTATATATATTATACTTATTTTATATTATTATTTTTATGTTATATTTATTTTATTATTTCTGTTATATTTATTTTATATTATTATTCATATTATATTTATTGTTATTATTATTTATATTATATTTTATATTATTATTTATATTATATTCATTTTTATATATATTATACTTATTTTATATTATTATTTGTATTTATTTTTATGTAATGTTTATGTTATATTTATTTTATATTATTATTTCTGTTATATTTATTTTATATTATTATTTCTGTTATATTTATTTTATATTATTCATATTATATTTATTATTATTATCTATATTATATTTTATATTATTATTTATATTATATTCATTTTTATATATATTATACTTATTTTATATTATTATTTGTATTTATTTTTATGTTATATTTATTTTATATTATTTCTGTTATATTTATTTTATATTATTTCTGTTATATTTATTATTATTTATATTATATTCATTTTTTATTATTATTTATATTATACTTATTTTATATTACATTTGTTTTATGTTATTATTTATATTATACTTATTATTATTATTATTTGTATTTATTTTATGTTATATATATTTTATATTATTTTTATATTCATTTTTTATTTATATTATACTTATTTTATATTATTATTTGTACTTATTTTTATGTTATATTTATTTTATATTATTATATTATATTCATTTTTATTTATATTATACTTATTTTATATTATTATTTGTATTTATTTTTGTTATATTTATTTTATATTATTATTTATATTATATTTTATATTATTATTTGTATTTATTTTTATGTTATATTTATTTTATATTATTATTTATATTATATTCATTTATTATTATTATTTATATTATACTTATTTCATATTATTATTATTTGTATTTATTTTTATGCTATATTTATTTTATATTATTATTTCTATTATATTTATTATTATTTATATTATACTTATTTTATATTAGTTATATTTATTTTAAATTATTATGCATATTATTAATTTTATATCATTATATTTTATTACATATTTTCTGCTATATTATTTGGGTTATAAATAATATAATAAATATAAATAATACTATATATGCTCTATATTAAAATAAAATAATAATGTATATATTATTATATTACATTATTACTATATTTTACATTATTTATTATATACTATTATTATTTGTTTTGTATTATTACACTATGTATTTTATATTATTATTATTTTATATTATACTATATTATATTACATTACATTATTATTATGTTTTATTATATTATGCATTATTTATTTTGTATTTATACTATTATTATTTGTTTTGTATTATACTATATATTTTATATTATTATTTTATACTATATTATATTACATGATATTATTTTATGCATTAGTTATATTGTATTTTATACTATTATTATTTGTTTTGTATTATTACACTATGTATTTTATATTATTATTATTTTATATTATACTATATTATATTACATTATATTATTATTATATTTTATTATATTATGCATTATTTATTTTGTATTTATACTATTATTATTTGTTTTGTATTATACAATATATTTTATATTATTATTTTATACTATATTATATTACATTATATTATTTTATGCATTAGTTATATTGTATTTTATACTATTATTATTTGTTTTGTATTATTACACTATGTATTTTATATTATTATTATTTTATATTATTCTATATTATATTACATTATATTATTATTATATTTTATTATATTATGCATTATTTATTTTGTATTTATACTATTATTATTTGTTTTGTATTATACTATATATTTTATATTATTATTTTATACTATACTATATTATATTACATGATATTATTTTATGCATTAGTTATATTGTCTTTTATACTATTATTATTTGTTTTGTATTATTACACTATGTATTTTATGTTATAATACTATATATTTTATATTATTTGTTTCGTATCATTTCATATTTCATTTATTTTATTTCATGTTATCATTTATTTATATTATTTATTTTACGTTATTATTTGTTATTATATTATTATTACGCCATGTGTTTCCCGTAATTCGGGGATGAGGAGGAGGAGGAGTTGTTGTTGTTGTTGTTGGTGTTTCGGAGGCAGGCCTTGCAGAGCGAGACGGGAGGCGAGGGCAGGGGCGGGGCGGGTGTCCGGCCGGCCGGCGTCCGGGGCGCAGGATCTCTGACCTCCTTTTGTCTTGTCTAGGTTTCTCCTCTGCCTCCTACTTAAAGGTCCATGTTAAAACCCACCACGATGTTCCCCTTCCCCAGGTCTCCCGGCAACCGGAGCCCCTCCCGAATGGGGCGGGGCCAGCCGCCTGCCTCCACAGCGCCAGGACCTATGGCATCAAAGGCAAGTACCGCCTCCTCACGCCCCGCCCCCCCCCGCCCATCCCGTCCCATTCTAGACCAGTCCTTTGCATAGACCGCAGCATGGTTTTACCTTTCTCAGGGGCGACAGGTTGGTCAAAGTAGGTACGTGGGTTCCCTTAAAACACTCGCCAGCTCGATTGCTACGTTGTGTCCAAACTTCGAACACATCGGTGAATTAGTTTCGGAGATACGAGGTCCCTCACAAACGGACTTTTACCATTCTCAGGCGCCACAGGTGTGTAAGAGTAGGTATGTGTGTAAGAGTAGGTATGTGGGTTCCCTTAAAACACTCGCCAGTTCGATTGCTACGTTGTGTCCAAATTTCGAAGCAATCGGTGAATTAGTTTCGGAGATACGAGGTCCCTCACAAACGGACTTTTACCATTCTCAGGCGCCACAGGTGTGTAAGAGTAGGTATGTGTGTAAGAGTAGGTATGTGAATACCTTAAAACACTTGCCAGCTCGAATGCTACGTTGTGTCCAAATTTCGAAGCAATCGGTGAATTAGTTTCGGAGATACGAGGTCCCTCACAAACGGACTTTTACCTTTCTCAGGCGCCACAGGTGTGTAAGAGTAGGTATGTGGGTTCCCTTAAGCTCGAATGTGTGTAAGAGTAGGTATGTGGGTTCCCTTAAGCTCGAATGTGTGTAAGAGTAGGTATGTGGGTCCCTTAAGCTCGAATGTGTGTAAGAGTAGGTATGTGAATACCTTAAAACACTCGCCAGCTCGAATGCTACATTGTGTCCAAATTTCGAAGCAATCGGTGAATTAGTTTCGGAGATACGAGGTCCCTCACAAACGGACTTTTACCGTTCTCAGGCGCCACAGGTGTGTAAGAGTAGGTATGTGGGTCCCTTAAGCTCGAATGTGTGTAAGAGTAGGTATGTGGGTCCCTTAAGCTCGAATGTGTGTAAGAGTAGGTATGTGGGTCCCTTAAGCTCGAATGTGTGTAAGAGTAGGTATGTGAATACCTTAAAACACTCGCCAGCTCGAATGCTACGTTGTGTCCAAATTTCGAAGCAATCGGTGAATTAGTTTCGGAGATACGAGGTCCCTCACAAACGGACTTTTATCTTTCTCAGGCGCCACAGGTGTGTAAGAGTAGGTGTGTGGGTCCCTTAAGCTCGAATGTGTGTAAGAGTAGGTACGTGGGTTCCGTTAAAACACTCGCCAGCTCGAATGCTACGTTGTGTCCAAACTTCGAACACATCGGTGAAGTAGTTTTGGAGATACGAGGTCCCTCACAAACGGACTTTTACCTTTCTCAGGCGCCACAGGTGTGTAAGAGTAGGTGTGTGGGTCCCTTAAGCTCGAATGTGTGTAAGAGTAGGTACGTGGGTTCCCTTAAAACACTCGCCAGCTCGAATGCTACGTTGTGTCCAAATTTCGAAGCAATCGGTGAATTAGTTTCGGAGATACGAGGTCCCTCACAAACGGACTTTTACCTTTCTCAGGCGCCACAGGTGTGTAAGAGTAGGTATGTGGTGTCCTGTTGTCTCGATGACGTTGTCGTCTGTCTGCTTCTCCGCCAGGCCTGAAATGCTCCCCTTTGGACCCGATTGAGGGCGCCGACCCCGACCCCTACGGCGACCTCCCGGACGAGCTGAAGGCGGGCCCCGACCCGGACGCGCTGGAGGCGGTGGCGGCGGAGCGGCGCTTCCCGTGCGTGGAGTGCGGGGGGGTCTTCCGCTCGAAGGCCTTCCTGGCCAAGCACGTCCACAAGGCCCACCCGCGCCCGGCGGGGGGGTCGTCGTTGGTGTCGTCGGGGGTCGCGACCCTGGCCGACCTGGGGGCGTCGCCCTTCTCCCCGCAGCAGAGCATGTCCCTCCTCGAGTCCTTCGGCTTCCAGATCGTCCAGTCCGCCTTCGCCTCCTCCCTCGTCGACCCCGACGCCGACCCCTTGCACCAGGCCCCGCCCCTCGGGGGGCACGACAGGAAGTGACCCCTCCCCCCCAAAAAATACGTTTGTTTTTCTAATATTTCTAAATAAATAAACAACTTGATTGATTAACATGTTGAGAGTTCGAATCCTGAGTCCCCGCCCCCCTCCTGTTTGACCCCGCCCCTCCCTGTCAATCAACATTTTGATTGACAGACGAGGGGAAAAATATGGAAATAATATTAGAATTTCAATAATAATCCTTTAGGCCCCGCCCACTTCGTCACTCCACCACTTGACTCCTCCCTTTGAAAGGGGCGGGGTCACATTTGATTGACAGGCAAAATTCTAGAAATAATAGTAAAATGTTGATTTTATACATACCCGAATTTCAGTCGCAAGTTAACGATGGAACGTTATCTTTCTTGTTGATTAGTTGATATGAATTTTATAATTAGTTAGCTAATTATGAACTGAATAATCAGTTCAACCGATTAATAGAAATTAATATGATTAATTCAACTGATATTGATTAGCTAATTAATTAGCGATGGATTGCAAGCTAAGTAGCTAATTGATGTTGGTTATTGTAATTAATTAATATTAATTAGGTATTTAAGTGGCGGTTAATCACTCGTTAATTAGCCAATCAATACCAATTATTAATATTTTGTTCCTGAATTCGCTAATTAATTAGCCAATTAATAATTTTGTTGATAGCTAATTAAGGTTAATTAATTATTGCTATTCTATTTTACAGTTTTTTTCTTAGCTACTGAAAAGGAATTAATTTTTTTAGATGTATAATAATACTAAATGGTTGATTTTTTTTGTCTTCCTTTTTAATTAATGGGATTTAATTAATTATTAGGAGGAAACGATTAATGTCTTTTATATTATATTATTATATATTATATATGTATGTATATATTATATCTTATCCCAAAACGCACTCGGGTTGGAAAATATATTCCTGGTTATTTGTTTTAATAAGGATTTTGTTTGTTTGGTTTTTCCTCTCTCTTTTTTTTTTGTTTATTTCTTGACAAAACATATGTAAATATATATTAAAAAAAAATTGTGTTTTTTTCCCGGAGTTTTCAATTAAAGGCTTTATATAAAGTGTCGTCGTCACTATTTGTAATTTTTTTCCTATTGTGATTTTAATATATTTAAATTTGATATTTATTTGATATTATTATAAGTATTATTTCAAATAATAGATATTTTTATTTAATTCTTCATTTATTTAGTATTATTATAATTAATACAGATATATTAGTATTTGATAATTTTAATTATTCATTTAGTATTATAATTAATATTTAAAAATATATAGTATTATTTGGCCATTATTTCAAATATATATATATATTTGAAAATTAATCTTTATTATTTAATATTATGTTCTATTTTAAAATCATATATATTTTTATTTAATTGTTCATTTATTTAGTATCATTATAATTAATGTTTAAAAACATTATTTGATCGTTATATTAATTAATAATTATTTTTAATTAATATTTATTATTTAGCTTAAGTACTATTTTAAAATAATATTTTAAATAATAGGATTATGATTATTATTTTAAAGAATATATATTATTCTTTGATCATTATTTATTTTATTAACATAATTACTACATTTTTATTTAATTCATTTAATATTATTACTATAAATATTTATTCATTTAACATTATTACTATATTTTTAAATAATAGGATTATGATTATTATTTTAAAGAATATATATTATTCTTTGATCATTATTTATTTTATTAACATAATTACTACATTTTTATTTAATTCATTTAATATTATTACTATAAATATTTATTCATTTAACATTATTACTATATTTTTAGTTAACTAATTTTTTCATTTAATATTATTATAATTGCTATTTTAAATAATATATATTTTATTTGATTATTATTTGTTCGTGTAATATTGTTATAATTACTATATTTTCATTTATTCATTTAATGTTATAATTACTATATTTTTATTTAACCATTCATTCATTTAATATTATTACAATTACTATTTTAAAATATATATTTTTGTTTAATTGTTCATTCATTCGTTGGGCCTGCTCTTGTTTGCCTCTCTTAAGATGGCGGCGGGCCCAATGCCCGCCCGCTCCCTGACATCCCGCGAGAGTTTCCTCATCAAGGCGTATACTTGTTTGCCTCTCCTAAGATGGCGGCGGCTCCAATTCTCGCCGTTCTCACTGGAGCCTCGCGAGATTATTGCGTGTCCCTTCTCTTCCCTTTCTGCGCATGCGCGCAGCCAGAACCATCCCGGTCGCCGCCATGAGCACCACGCTGGCCAAGATCGCCGAGATCGAGGCTGAGGTAAATAAAATAGGCCCATCGATCGATAGCGAGGCCCTGAAATCGATCGATAGATCGATAAATATATATAGAGAGAGAGATTTTCGCCGTCTCCACAAGCGCCTCGGGCCGGCCGTGACGTCACGAAGGGGGAGGGGCCTGAGAGAGACGGAGCTGCCGCAGTGACGTCACGAGGAGGGCGGGGCTTCCCAGACATTCTCCTATATTACATTTTGTATGATTTACTATATTATTATTATTAAGATATTTTATTTTATTATATCACCATACTGTATTAGAGTCGCTCATTTAAATATTATTTATTGAATTATACTGTATTATCATTTTGTAAAATTATTTGTTATTCTGTATTATTGAAATATTATGTATTATATTATCATACCGTATATATTATATTATATTATATTATTAATTTCTTATATATATATATTTCCTATTATATATTATATTATTTTATTACATATATTATTTGCTATATTATTTATATTATTATCATATTTTATATTATATATTATACTACATTTTCATATTTTTATTTATTATATTATTATTTTGTATTATAGTTTATGTAATTTATTATGTCATGTTTTAAATTATTTTATTATTGTACTGTATTATATATTTTTATTATATAATTGTTATGTATATAATATCATTTATTATATTGTTACATTATATTGCTATTGTTATTCATTGTGTTAATATTATATTTTAATATTATACATATATTATTACATCATATTATATTGTTATGTATATAATATTTATTATATTATATTGTTACATTATATTGCTGTTATTCATTGTGTTAATATTATATTTTAATATTATATATATTATTATATCATATTATATTGCTATGTTATTCATTGTTTTAATATTATTACATTTTAATATTATATATATTATTATTATTATTTTATGTATATAACATTATTTATTATATTTTTACTTTATACTGCTGTTATTCATTGTATTACTATACTCAATTCTTCCCTTAATTAATTATATTACTAAACTCCAGTCTTATTCTATATTATTATTTTTATATAATTTACTATGTTATTATTTTACATTATTATTCTATATTGTTATATCATATTATATTGTTATGTATATATTTATTTTATTATTATATTGTTACATTATGTTATTCATTGTATTACTATATTATTATTCTTCAATTCTTCCCTTAATTTATATTATTATGCTCCATTCTTATTCTATATTATTATTTTTATATAATTTACTATGTTATTATTTTACATTATTATTCTATATCGCTATATCATTTATCTTATTATTATTATTATTATTATTATTATATTATTATTATTATTATTTCCACTCGCTGGTGCGCAGATGGCCTGTATTATTACATAATAACAATGATATAATAATATACTGTAATAAATATATGATATTACATTATGTAATATATTATTATACTGTATATATATAAAACAGTACAATGCAATATAGCAATAATATAATGATACATAATAATAATGAAATAATGTAAGATGGAATAACATGCTATAGTAATTATATAATATGATAATAAAATAATATATAAAATTCAGTAGCAATTAAATAATGTAATTAAATATAATAATATATAACAACGTATTATTATTATATATCATATCGTTATATATTATTACTGTATTAGATTATTATATTTTACTATAATAATACAATATGATGATATCATAATAATATATAACATATTCATAAATTATTATATTACAATATTATATGATGCTGTGGCAAAGTGGTGGTGGTATTGGTTAAAAATTGTTGTGTAATTTTTATTTGACGTTATTTGTATTTTTTATTAATTTTATTGTAAGTTATCTTTTTATTTATTATATTTTATTATTTTCTTGTATTATTTTTAGTTATTTTCTGTTATTATAGTATTTTATTGTATTAATCTTTTAGTGTTTTTAATTATTTTTTAGTGTTTTTTATTATTTTTATTGGGTTGCTAGGAGACCAAGTGGGCGGAGCTTAGCCTTCTAACTGGCAGCAATTGGATAAAAGCAATTATTCCTCTCTCTCTAATTAGGACTTTATTTTTCTTTTCTTTTTGTTGTATCAACCTAGAGGCATGGATGATGGGTTGTGTTGTCAAATTTCGAGGTTGGGGGGCCTGTTGTTTTGTGGGTTGCCGTGATGCCATCACTCTTTTATATATATAGATATTATTACTATATTATTATTATTATTATTATTTTATTATATTATTACTAGTAATTATTATTATTACTAGAGCTTTTAATCTATTTTAATATTTTTAATCAATATTTGTATGTATGTATTTTTACCCTTTATCCTTTTTATCTTGTAAATCGCCTAGAGCATCGTGGATGGAGGGCGATTAATAAGTAATTAAATGATGATGATGATGATGATGATGATGATGATGATTATATTATTATTCCTACTCACTGGTGTGCAGATCCCCTGTCTTCGTCTTCTATATTGTTATGTTATTTATTACTAGCTTTGCCCGGCCACGTGTTGCTGTGGCTGATGGGAATCCTTTGTTGGCCAGGTGGAATAGCAGTGAATAGCCTTGCAGTCTCAAAGCCTGGAGTAGCTGGAGAGGCATGGATGCGGGGTTGTGCTGCCAAGTTTAGTGTTTCTGGGATGTGTAGTTTTGTTGTTTTCCCCTAGGCCGAAACGTCACTACCCTTTTATATATATAGATATTACTATGCTCTATCATGATGATGATGCCGAAACGTCACTACCCTTTTATATATATAGATATTACTATGCTCTATCATGATGATGATGCCGAAACGTCACTACCCTTTTATATATATAGATATTACTATGCTCTATCATGATGATGATGCCGAAACGTCACTACCCTTTTATATATATAGATATTACTATGCTCTATCATGATGATGATGCCGAAACGTCACTACCCTTTTATATATATAGATATTACTATGCTCTATCATGATGATGATGATGATGATGATTGTGGTTGTGCAGATGGCCCGGACGCAGAAGAACAAGGCCACGGCGCACCACCTGGGCCTGCTCAAGGCCCGCCTGGCCAAGCTCCGCCGGGAGCTCATCACCCCGAAGGGCGGCGGGGGAGGCGGGCCCGGAGAAGGTGAGCCAGGCCCCGCCCCCTCGTTGATATGCGCGCTTGGCCCCTCCCCTCCTCGTATTATATCACATTGACATATCTGTCCCAGGGTTCGACGTGGCCAAGACGGGGGACGCGCGCATCGGCTTCGTGGGCTTCCCGTCGGTGGGCAAGTCCACGCTGCTGAGCAACCTGGCCGGGGTCTACTCCGAGGTGGCCGCCTACGAGTTCACCACCCTCACCACCGTCCCCGGCGTCATCCGCTACAAGGGCGCCAAGATTCAGGTCCGGGAACTGGGGGAACGTGGGCCGCATTTTCAGTTTGGCTCCGCCCACCCCGTTTCCGCTAGGAGGGGGCGGAGCCAATTGTATGGGGATGTGGGTGGCGTTTTCACTTTGGCTCCGCCCTCCTTGTCTTGTTTTCCACACGGAGTGGAGCCAAACGTACAGTGCATGGGTGGCGTTTTCACTTTGGCTCTGTCCTCATCTTGTTTTCCGCAAGCAGGGGTGGAGCCAAACGTACAGTGCATGGGTGGCGTTTTCACTTTGGCTCCGCCCTCCTTGTCTTGTTTTCCACACGGAGGAGTGGAGCCAAACGTACAGTGCATGGGTGGCGTTTTCACTTTGGCTCTGTCCTCATCTTGTTTTCCGCAAGCAGGGGTGGAGCCAAACGTACAGTGCATGGGTGGCGTTTTCACTTTGGCTCCGTCCTCATCTTGTTTTCCGCAAGCAGGGGTGGAGCCAAACGTACAGTGCGTGGGTGGCATTTTCACTTTGGCTCCGCCCTCCTTGTCTTGTTTTCCACATGGAGGGGTGGAGCCAAACGTACAGTGCATGGGTGGCGTTTTCACTTTGGCTCCGCCCTCCTTGTCTTGTTTTCCACACGGAAGGGTGGAGCCAAACGTACAGTGCGTGGGTGGCGTTTTCACTTTGGCTCCGCCCTCCTTGTCTTGTTTTCCACACGGAGGAGTGGAGCCAAACGTACAGTGCATGGGTGGCGTTTTCACTTTGGCTCCGCCCTCATCTTGTTTTCCGCAAGCAGGGGTGGAGCCAAACGTACAGTGCATGGGTGGCGTTTTCACTTTGGCTCCGTCCTCATCTTGTTTTCCGCAAGCAGGGGTGGAGCCAAACGTACAGTGCGTGGTCGGCGTTTTCACTTTGGCTCCGCCCTCCGTGTCTTGTTTTCCACAAGGAGGGGTGGAGCCCAACGTACAGTGCGTGGGTGGCGTTTTCACTTTGGCTCCGCCCTCCTTGCCTCGTTCCCGCAGCTGCTGGACCTCCCGGGGATCATCGAGGGGGCGAAGGACGGGAAGGGCCGTGGGCGGCAGGTGATCGCGGTGGCGCGGACGTGCAACCTGATCCTGATCGTGCTGGACGTGCTGAAGCCGCTCGCCCACAAGCGCCTGCTGGAGGCCGAGCTGGAGGGGTTCGGCATCCGCCTCAACAGCCGGCCCCCCAACATCGGGTTCAAGAAGAAGGACAAGGGCGGCATCAACCTCACCGCCACGGTCAGAGGCCCCGCCCCCGCCCCATGCCCCGCCCCCTCGTGGGCCCAGATAGGCCCCGCCCCTCATTGGCATACCTGCCCCCCCCCCCTCTAGTGCCCGCAGAGCGAGCTGGACGCGGAGACGGTGAAGAGCATCCTGGCCGAGTACAAGATCCACAACGCGGACGTCACCCTCCGCTCGGACGTCACCGCCGACGACCTCATTGACGTGGTCGAGGGGAACCGGTACGGCCGCCCCGCCCCGCCCCCCCCCCCCGCCCCCCAGTATCATGTAATAATATAATCATGTAATAATATTATTGTATATAATATAAATAAATAAAATATTATAACAATATAAATATAAAATAACAATACTATTTAGTGAAATAATGATGATGAATAATATGGAATAACAATACTATTTAGTAAAACAAGGACGATGAATAATATGGAATAACAATACTATTTAGTGAAACGATGATGATGAATAATATTGAGTAACAATACTATTTAGTGACGTGATGATGATGATGATGATGACCCTGTTCCGGTAGGGTGTACGTGCCGTGCCTGTACGTGTTGAACAAGATCGACCAGATCTCGCTGGAGGAGCTGGACATCATCTACCGGGTCCCCCACTGCGTCCCCATCTCGGCCCACCACCGGTGGAACTTCGACGACCTCCTCGAGCGCATCTGGGACTACCTCAGGCTCGTCCGCATGTACGTGGCCCCTGCCCCCCCTCCCCCCCCGGGACCCCCGTGGCGCCCCCCCCCCCAGGCTCATGCTCATCTCCCCAAAGGGGACTCAGGGGGGCTGAATACAGATAATGGAGTCCTGTGCCTGAACAGGCTGAGTCCCGTCCCTCCGACACCAAAGAGGTTCACCACACAGACACGTTTCTTCCCTATCCACCTCCACCGAGGTGTGAATAATAATAATAATAATGGATAATGGAGTCCTGTGCCTGAACAGGCTGAGTCCCGTCCCTCCCACACCAAAGAGGTTCACCACACAGACACGTTTCTTCCCTATCCACCTCCACCGAGGTGTGAATAATAATAATAATAATGGATAATGGAGTCCTGTGCCTGAACAGGCTCAGTCCCGTCCCTCCGACACCAAAGAGGTTCACCACACAGACACGTTTCTTCCCTATCCACCTCCACCGAGGTGTGAAGCAGACTGGATACAAAAAGGGAGTCCTGTGCCCGAACAGGCTCAGTCCCATGGGATGCGAATGGGATGCTAACCCTCCCGCCGCTTGTGCCACAGCTACACGAAGCCCAAGGGGCAGCTGCCGGACTACACGTCGCCGGTGGTCTTGCCGGACTCGCGGACGACGGTGGAGGACTTCTGCATGAAGATCCACAAGAACCTCATCAAGGAGTTCAAGTAGTAAGTGGAGCGCGGGAGGGAGGCCCAGGCGGAGGCTTGTTGAATTGATATTTCCATAATAATGTTAGTCCATTGGATATAATATTAATAGAACTTAGTGCGATTGATATAATAAAATTTGTTCAATTGATATTAAATATTAATAAAATTATTCGCATTGAATTGATATATAATAATATATTACTAGTAAAATTAATCAGATATAAAGTATTAATAGAATTGATGTAAAATATTTGTTAATAAAATTAGTTCAATCTTTATTTGAATACGTTCAATTGATCTATATATATAAAAGAGTGGTGGCATCACGGTGACCCACAAAACAACAAAAATTAGTTCAATCTTTATTTGAATACGTTCATTTGATATATTAATAATAAAGTTAGTCCATTGGATATAATATTAATAGAAATTAGTGCAATTGATATAATAAAATTTGTTCAATTGATATTAAATATTAATAAAATTATTCGCATTGAATTGATATAAAATAATATATTATTAATGAAATTAGTTCAGTCTTTATTTGAGTACCTTCCTATTTAGGCTAAATCATCTCATTATATATTAGTGATGTTGAATAGTATCATTGTCTCCATCCGTGTCGGTGACACGCGTGTATGTCCGTGTTGGCAGTGCGCTGGTGTGGGGCTCGTCCGTGAAGCACAACCCGCAGAAGGTGGGCAAGGACCACACCCTCGAGGACGAGGACGTCATTCAGATCGTCAAGAAGTAAACAACAACAACAACAACACGGCCGGCCGGCCAGCAAACAAAGAGACAAACAAATAAACAATAATAAAACACAACCTGATTTGAAGCCTGGACTCATGTCAATCCATTCACACAGAAGACGACAAACTCTCAAGGCCTGATGGGAGTTGTAGTTCAGCCACAACCTTCTAATATATATAGATATCTATGTATGTGTGTGTGTGTGTGTGTATATATATATATATATATACATACATAATTATGTAATATTAGAAATGTAATATATATGTGTGTGTGTATATATAGATATATTATGTAATATTAAATTACAGAAATGTAATATATATATGTGTGTGTATATATATATTTTAACAATTATGTAATATTAGAAATATATACACACATATATATATGTGTGTGTGTATATAGATATATTATGTAATATTAAATTACAGAAATGTAATATATATATATACATATATATGTGTGTGTGTGTATATATTTTAACAATTATGTAATAGAAATGTAATATATATACATATATATGTATGTGTATGCATATATATGTATTTTAACAATTATGTAATATATTAGAAATGTAATATATACACATATATATGTGTGTATATATATATATATATTATGTAATATTAAATTACAGAAATGTAATATATATACATATGTGTGTGTGTGTATATTATGTAATATTAAATTACAGAAATGTAATATATATACATATGTGTGTGTGTGTATATTATGTAATATTAAATTACAGAAATGTAATATATATACATATATATGTGTGTATATATATATTTTAACAATTATGTAATAGAAATGTAATATATATACATATATATGTGTGTATATATATATTATGTAATATTAAATTACAGAAATGTAATATATATACATATGTGTGTGTGTGTGTAAATTACAGAAATGTAATATATATACATATGTGTGTGTGTGCATATATATGTATTTTAACAATTATGTAATATTAAATTACAGAAATGTAATATATATACATATATATGTGTGTGGGTGCATACATATGTATTTTAACAATTATGTAATATTACATTAGAAATGTAATATATATACATATATATGTGTGTGCATATATATGTATTTTAACAATTATGTAATATTAAATTACAGAAATGTAATATATATATGTGTGTGTGTATATGTATACAGACACACACATATATCTATTACATTTCTGTAATTTAATATTACATAATTATTAGTATACTAATGATATCTACACACACATATATATATTACATTTCTGTAATTTAATATTACATAATTGTTAAAGTATATATATACACACACACACATATATTACATTTCTGTAATTTAATATTACATAATTAGTATACTAATGATATACACACACACACACATATATATATTTCTGTAATTTAATATTACATAATTGTTAAATATATATATATACACACACATATATATATTACATTTCTGTAATTTAATATTAGATAATTGTTAAAGTATATATATATACACACGCACACACACACATATATATATATTTTTCTGTAATTTAATATTACATAATTATTAGTATACTAATGATACATACACACACATATATATTACATTTCTGTAATTTAATTACATAATTGTTAAAGTATATATATATATATATATACACACATATATATATATATACACATTTCTGTAATTTAATTACATAATTGTGAAAGTATATATATATATATATATATACACACACACATATATATATTACACTTCTGTAATTTAATATTACACAATGGTTAAAGTATATATATATATATATATATATACACATATATACATTTCTGTAATTTAGTATTACATAATGGTTAAAGTATACTTATATACACACACACATATATATATTACATTTCTGTAATTTAATTACATAATGGTTAAAGTATATATATATACACACACACGCACATATATATATATATATATACACACATTTCTGTAATTTAATATTACATAATTGTTAAAGTATATATATATATATACACACACACACATCTATATATATAAAAGAGTGATGGCATCACGGCGACCCACAAAACAACAAAACTACAGGCCCCCCAACCTCGAAATTTGACAACACAACCCATCATCCACGGCTCTAGGTTGATACAACAAAAAGAAAAGAAAAATAAAGTCCTAATTAGAGATAGAGAGGAATAATTGCTTTTATCCAATTGCTGCCAGTTAGAAGGCTACGTTCTTCCAACTTGGTCTCCTAGCAACCCAATAAAAAATAATAAAAAACACTAAAAAATTAATACAATAAAATACTATAATAACAGAAAATAACTAAAAATAATACAAGAAAATAATAAAATATAATAAATAATAAGATAACTTACAATAAAATTAATAAAAAATACAAATAACGTCAAATAAAAATTACACAACAATTTTTACCCAATACCACCACCACTTTGCCACAACAACGCGTGGCCGGGCACAGCTAGTATTATATATATTACACTTCTGTAATTTAATATTACACAATGGTTAAAGTATATATATATATATATACACACACACACACATTTCTGTAATTTAGTATTACATAATGGTTAAAGTATACTTATATACACACACACATATATATATTACATTTCTGTAATTTAATTACATAATGGTTAAAGTATACTTATATATATATACACACACACACATATAGATTACATTTCTGTAATTTAATAATACATAATTGTTAAAGTATATATATATATATACACCCATATATATATATATATATATTACATTTCTGTAATTTAATTACGTAATTGTTAAAGTACATATCATTAGTATACTTTAACAATTATGTAATATTAAATTACAGAAATGTAATATATATACATTAAATATTACTATTTATTATATAATTATGGTAATGTAAAATATATTACATATTAATATATTCTACATTACTGTAATTACCGTATTTACTCGAGTATAAGCCGAGGCACCAAATTTTACCACAAAAAAAACCTGGGAAAACATTGGCTCCAGTATAAGCCGAGGGTGGGAAATTTCAGAAATAAAAATAGATAATAAAATTACATTAATGGAGGCATCAGTAGGTTCAATGTTTTTGAATCCAAGCCTCGCTTATCCAACGTTCTGGATTATCCAACGCGTTTTTGTAGTCAATGTTTTCAAAGTATCGTGATATTTTGGTGCTAAATTCGTAAATACAGTAATTATATTATAAATAAATTACAATATTAATATAAATATATTGTATGATGTATTATTTCTATTTATCATAAACCAATAATATATATTACATTTAAATTAATATAAAATATAAATTGTATTAAATATATATTATAAACAGATAAATGTATTATATAATTTATTATATTGTAAATTGCAATATGAAAAATATAGATTATAAATAAATATATAATGTATACTCTATATTTATTTATATTACAAATAAAATCAATATAAAATGTATTAAATTATAAATAAATAAATTGGAATTAATTAACGACATGAAATTAATTTTTTTTTTAAAATTCCAAGCGAAACCTATTATAAATCCGAGGAAGAAATAAATAAATGAGACGAGACGCAGGCCTGCTTTGCTATCTATTTTTATGTACAGCTTTCGTAAATGGAGAAAGAAAAAAGGCGAGAGGTAAACAACCGAGAAATAGATATATACAAATAATAATAAACAAACAACAATAATAAATCCCAACCAAAACCAAAAAAAAAAAATCTAAAAAAAACCCTTTTTTTTGTTTGTTTTATACATTGTTCTGTATTTACACAAAGGCTCTGCTGTACATATTATTTCCGGCGAAACGAGGAAAATAAAATTATTTTTTCCTCCCCCATCCTCCTATTGTGATGGCTGCTCTTCCTTCAGGACTTGAGTCATTTATTCATTTCTCAAAGGAAAAAAAAACGGTGGAAAAAATGAGAGAAAAAAACAGTATGAAAAACTGAGAAAAAAGAAGAAAAAAAGGCGAAAAAATTGAGTGGAAAAAGGAGAAAAAAATTGGGAAAAAACAAGGGGAAAAGAGAGGAAAATGGAAGGGAAAAGGAGAAAAAAAAACGGGAAAAATGAGAGGAAACGGGGAGAAAAAGGGAAATAAAGGCATGAAAATTGAGAAAAGGAAATTATAAAAAAACGAAAAGGAGAAAAAAGAAAAACAGAAAAAATTAGAAAAAAATTAGAAATGAGAAAAAGATGTTGATAAAAATGGGAGAAAATGAAGGGAAAATAAATATTGAGAGAAAAACGAAGAAAACGGGGATCAAAACAAGGGAAAAGGAGAGAAAAGTGAGATTAAAAAATTGAGAAAAAAAGAATGAAAAAGTTGAAGAAATTTTAGAAGGAGAGATGAAAAGAAGGGTAAAAAGGAAGAAAATGGGTTAAATTGGGGGGAAAATAAAGAAAGTGGAAGAAAACGGGGTGAAAATGTTAAGTTTTAAAAAGTAAAAAAAATAAATGAAATAAGTGGAAAATTGAGAAAAAATTGAGGAAATAAGAGAAGAAAATGAGGGGGGAAAGGAAAAGAAAAATTGGGATTTTTAGTCAAAGAAAATGAGGCCATGAAATGGCGGAAAATAATGAGGACAAAAAATCCCGAGAAAAATAAAAAACGAGACGAAAAGGATGCGGAAAAAAATGTGGGAAAATTGAAAAAAAAAAATTATGGGAAATCCCAGCGAGGAGAAAGCAAACAAATCTGCCCGTCGACGCAAATTAAATCCTTTGTTTCCGTGACGGGAAACGATTTTTCCTCCTAAAAACAAAGGGTCGGGGCGGGGACTCTGCCCCCAAAATCATCTGTTTCCCGAAAGTAAGAAGAGAAGGAGCCGGGGGGGCGGAGCCGGGGTCCATCGGAAGCCATCTTGTTTCCTGGGGGTCATCCTTGGGTCATGGTGGGGTCGGGGGTCAAGGCCGGAACTCGAGCTCGTCCACGCTGATGACCTTGGAGGACGGCATCGAGGGGAGCGGCTGCTGCAGGACCTCCGACCCGAACCACCGCGAGAGCGCCGACGAGGAGGAGGAGGAGGAGGAGGAGGAGGCCACGCCCCCCGGGGGGCCCCGAGGGAGGGGCGGAGGGGCCGGGCGCAGGGCCGAGGGGCCGACGGAGCCTGCAAGGAGGGAGGGGGCAGGGGCGGCGGCCATCCTGAGTCTCCTCCACGGACCCCACGGCGGCCATCTTGACCTTCCCGGCGGCCACCGTGGACCCTCCCCGAGACCCCAGGAGCCACGTTGGGGGGCCGCGTTGCTCACCTGAGCGCTGGAGCTGGTGCTGCATGAGGGCCAGGTGGAGTGGCCCCGGGGGGTGCGGTCCGAGGAGCGGGTAGCAGGGCTGCCCGAGAAGGGCCAGGTCCACCCCGGGAGGCAGCAGCCCTGCGCGGGAACAAGAGGAGGCGGCGGCGGCGGCCGTGTTGGGGGGGAGCGGGAGCCGAGAGTGGCCCCTCGCGGACACCCGCCCCGCCCCGTCCCTGCACTGACCGGCCTGGAGGAGGGGGAGCAGGTGGTGCGGGGGGAGCCCCTGGGCGAGCATCCTCTGGACCAGGCCGGGCGGCAGCGGGGGGGGCGGGGCCGGGACCGGGCACAGGAAGTGGGGCGGCACCGGGGACACGGACACCGGCGGAGGCGGAGGCGGCGGAGGAGGAGGAGGAGGAGGAGGAGCGGCCTTCCTCTTGCCGGGACCGCCGTTCGCCTCCTTCGGGCACCCGCGCTGCGAGGACGAGGCCGCGGGGGGGGCGGGGCCGCGGGGGGGCTTGGAGCCCGGGGGCGGGGCCTCCATCTCCACGGACACGTCTGCAACGGGAGGAGGAGGAGGAGAAGCACGCCGTCACAGAGACCCACAGAAACACGTCAGCCATCTTGGATTCCCCATGAACCTATCAGCAATATGGGACTCACTATACACCTGTCAGTCATCTTGGACTCATGATACACCTGTCAGTCATCTTGGATTCACTACCAACCTGGTGGCCATCTTGGTTTCCCACAAACCTATCAGCCATCTTGGATTCCCCGTCAACCCGTCGGCCATCTTGGATTCCCTGTCTACCCATCAGCCATCTTGGACTCCCTATCAATCTAGTGGCCACCTTGGATTCCCCGTCAACCCGTCGGCCATCTTGGATTCCCAAGACACCTGTCAGCCATCTTGGCTCCTCATGAAACCGGCAGCCATCTTGGATTCCCTGCCAACCCGTCGTCGGCCATCTTGGACCCCACCCCCCACCCCACCCCCCCCCCCGGCGGCCCCTCACCGTTCCGTTCTCCCGCGAGCTTCCCTCCGTCGCCGTCCTTGCCGCCCTTGTCTTTGCTCTTGTACATCTTGCGGATCACGGAGGTGGGCGTGAAGGACGGGGAGAGCTGCGGGGACAGGGCGCGGGTGAGGACCCTCTAGGCCCGCCCCCCCCCGCTCTACGCCCCCCCCCGTCCCAGCGAGGAGGAGGAGGAGGGGGAGGGGGACTCACCATGCTGGTGACGGACGCCGGCGGGGAGGCGGGGCTTGGCAGGCGGCCCATGGAGGCGGGGGGCTTGGCCCGACCCGGCTGCCTGAGGAGGAGGAAGAGGAGAGACAGGAAGGGGCGGGGCTTCAGTGGGCGGGCCTGGCGATTGACAGGGGGCGGGGGCGGGGCGGGGGCGGGGGGGGCGAGCCCTGACCTGTTCCGGAAGGGCTTCTCCGGCGGGGCGAGCGCCAGGCCCGGCTGGTAGAGGCCCGAGAGCGTCATGGCCGCCGCCAGGTCCGGCAGGAAGGGGAGCCCCTCCACCACGGCGCCCGGAGGGAGGTCCAGCTGCAACCGGGACACAAGGCCACGTCTTTCTCCCAAGTCCAGCCCTCCTTCGCTCCGCACGGGCCCAGGCAGACCCCACGGACCCCGGCGTGGGCCCCCACCCGCCCGCCCCCCGCCCCCCGCCCGCCTCCTGACCTGCGTCGCCGTCGGACTGAGGCTCTTCCGCATCCCGAGGAAGGCGTCGCCCAACAGCGGGGCCGCCGGGGAGCCCGGACCGAAGCCTGGGAAGGAAAGGGAGACGTCACCCAAGATGGCCGCCCCCAAGGCCCTCGTCCAAGGCGTCCTCTCCAAAATGGCCGCCACCAAGGCATTGTTTCCAAGATGGCCGCCCCCCAAGGCCCTCATCCAAGGCATCCTTTCCAAGATGGCCGCCACCAAGGAATTATTTCCAAGATGGCCGCCCCCCAAGACCCTCATCCAAGGCGTCCTTTCCAAAATGGCTGCCACCAAGGAATTATTTCCAAGATGGCCTCCCCCCAAGGCCTTCTTTCCACAATGGCTGCCACCAAGGAATTATTTCCAAGATGGCCGCCCCCCAAGGCCTTCTTTCCACAATGGCCGCCACCAAGGAATTATTTCCAAGATGGCCGCCCCCCAAGGCCCTCGTCCAAGGCATCCTTTCCAAGATGGCCGCCACCAAGGAATTATTTCCAAGATGGCCGCCCCCAAGGCCTTCTTTCCAAAATGGCCGCCCCCAAGGCATTGTTTCCAAGATGGCCGCCCCCCAAGGCCTTCTTTCCACAATGGCTGCCACCAAGGAATTATTTCCAAGATGGCCTCCCCCCAAGGCCTTCTTTCCACAATGGCCGCCACCAAGGAATTATTTCCAAGATGGCCGCCCCCCAAGGCCCTCGTCCAAGGCATCCTTTCCAAGATGGCCGCCACCAAGGAATTATTTCCAAGATGGCCGCCCCCAAGGCCTTCTTTCCAAAATGGCCGCCCCCAAGGCATTGTTTCCAAGATGGCCGCCCCCCAAGGCCCTCGTCCAAGGCATCCTTTCCAAGATGGCCGCCACCAAGGAATTATTTCCAAGATGGCCGCCCCCCAAGGCCTTCTTTCCACAATGGCCGCCACCAAGGAATTATTTCCAAGATGGCCGCCCCCCAAGGCCTTCTTTCCACAATGGCCGCCACCAAGGAATTATTTCCAAGATGGCCGCCCCCCAAGGCCTTCTTTCCACAATGGCCGCCACCAAGGAATTATTTCCAAGATGGCCGCCCCCCAAGGCCCTCGTCCAAGGCATCCTTTCCAAGATGGCCGCCACCAAGGAATTATTTCCAAGATGGCCGCCCCCAAGGCCTTCTTTCCAAAATGGCCGCCCCCAAGGCATTGTTTCCAAGATGGCCGCCCCCCAAGGCCCTCGTCCAAGGCATCCTTTCCAAGATGGCCGCCACCAAGGAATTATTTCCAAGATGGCTGCCCCCCAAGGCCTTCTTTCCACAATGGCCGCCACCAAGGAATTATTTCCAAGATGGCCGCCCCCCAAGGCCTTCTTTCCACAATGGCCGCCACCAAGGAATTATTTCCAAGATGGCCGCCCCCCAAGGCCTTCTTTCCACAATGGCCGCCACCAAGGAATTATTTCCAAGATGGCCGCCCCCCAAGGCCTTCTTTCCACAATGGCCGCCACCAAGGAATTATTTCCAAGATGGCCGCCCCCCAAGGCCCTCGTCCAAGGCATCCTTTCCAAGATGGCCGCCACCAAGGAATTATTTCCAAGATGGCCGCCCCCCAAGGCCTTCTTTCCACAATGGCCGCCACCAAGGAATTATTTCCAAGATGGCCGCCCCCCAAGGCCTTCTTTCCACAATGGCCGCCACCAAGGAATTATTTCCAAGATGGCCGCCCCCCAAGGCCTTCTTTCCACAATGGCCGCCACCAAGGAATTATTTCCAAGATGGCCGCCCCCCAAGGCCCTCGTCCAAGGCATCCTTTCCAAGATGGCCGCCACCAAGGAATTATTTCCAAGATGGCCGCCCCCCAAGGCCCTCGTCCAAGGCGTTCTTTGGGCCCAAGATGGCCGCCGTGCTTACCGACTGGGGACGGAAGGCGGTGCCGCAGGAAGTCTTCGGAGGAGGAGGAGGAGGGGGGGCCCCGGGGGGGCGGGGAGGGGGCGGCGGCGGCTTCGAGGCCCCCCATCAAGGCGCTCAGGACCGCCGAGGAGGGGGGGGCGGGGCCGGGAGGGGGCGGGCGGTTTCCAGGCCCCCCCAGGATCTCCTGCAACAACAACAACAACAACAACAACAACAACACGATCATCTTCTATCTATATATATATATATAAAAATATAAAAATTTGTCCGCAAGACACCAAGACCTCCACTTTAAAAAACCTAAACAAATAAACAGGAATGAATAAATAGCCTTGCAGCTTCACGGCCTGGCTGACTCCCATGGCACGGTGAAGTGACACATATCGTAATATAATAATACAACAAAATAATACTAATAAAATAATAAATTTTAATTGAAAATAATAATAATTCCATAATAAATAAATAAATAAATAATGACCTGCATAAGTAATAATTCCATAATAATAATAATAATAAATAACTGACCTGCATAATAAGTAATTTCATAATATTAATAAATAACTGACCTGCATAATGAGTAATAATTCCATAGTAATAATAAATAAATGACCTGCATAAGTAATAATTCCATAATAATAATAATAATAATAATAATAATAAATAACTGACCTGCATAATAAGTAATAATTCCATAATAATAATTATAATAAATAACTGACCTGCATAATAAGTAATAATTCCATAATAATAATTATAATAAATAACTGACCTGCATAATAAGTAATAATTCCATAATAATAATTATAATAAATAACTGACCTGCATAATAAGTAATAATTCCATAATAATAATAATAAATGATCTGCATAATGAGTAATAATTCCATAATAATAATAAATGACCTGCATAATAAGTAATAATTCCATAATAATAATAATAAATAAATAAATAACCTGCATAATGAGTAATAATTCCATAATAATTAATTAATTAATTTAAAAAATGACCTGCAGGATGTTCTTGGCTGTTTCTGGAGAGGACATCAACTGACCGTCAAGGTTTATCTGGAAAAATATTTAAAATATTATTATTATTATTATTATTATTATTATTATTATTATTAATTTTATATAATATTATTAATCCATTTGTATTATTATATTCATTATTTTATATTATTCAATATTTTTCATTATATATTTATTCATATTATATTTTATTTTACATACAGTAGAGTCTCACTTATCCAACATAAACGGGCCGGCAGAATGTTGGATAAGCGAGTATCTTGGATAATAAGGAGGGATTAAGGAAAAGCCTATTAAACATCAAATGAGGTTATGATTTTACTAATTAAGCACCAAAACATCATGTTATACAACAAATTGGACAGAAAAGGTAGTTCATTACACATTAATATATTATTTATTCCTGATTATATTTTTGATATATTATCTCATATATTATTTATTCCTGATTATATTGTTATATTATTTCATATAATATATTATTTACTCAGGATTATATTATCATATTATTTTATGTAATATATTATTTATTTACGATTATATTATTCTTATATTATTTCATATAATATATTATTTATTCAGGATTATTGTTATATTATTTCATATAATATATTATTTATTCAGGATTATATTATTGTTATATTATTTCATATAATGTATTATTTACTCAGGATTATATTATATTATTTTATGTAATATATTATTTATTTACGATTATATTATTCTTATATTATTTCATATAATATATTATTTACTCAGGATTATATTATCATATTATTTTATGTAATATATTATTTATTTACGATTATATTATTGTTATATCATTTCATATAATATATTATTTATTCAGGATTATATTATTGTTATATTATTTCATATAATATTTATTCAGGATTATATTATTGTTATATTATTTCATATATTATTTATTCCTGATTATATTGTTATATTATTTCATATAATGTATTATTTACTTACGATTATATTATTGTTATATTATTTCATATATTATTTATTCAGGATTATATTATTGTTATATCATTTCATATAATATATTATTTGTTCATGATTATGTTATTATTCATATATTATTTTATATAATATATTACTCGTAATTACATTATATTATTTCGTATATTATTTATTCAGGATTATCATTATATTATGATATGTGATGACCGTGGTGGGCCACGTACGTTTCCCTTGGGGGGGTGCTGCTGCTGGGCGGGCAGGGTCCCGCTGGCCTTCATGGAGCTGACCAGTCGGTTGAAGGCCGACATGTCCCCCCCTCCGCCGTGGCCGTGTCCGTGGTCCGTGACACGCCGTGGGCCCGGGGGGCCCCCGTGGTGGTGGTCGTGGCCGTGGTGGTCGTGGTGGTGGTCGTGGTGGGGCTCCACCACGTTCAGGCCTTTGAGCCCGGCCTCCACTTCCTCCACCGACAGCACCACCCCCGAATGCGCTGCAGGCGGAAAACAGAGGTTAATACTGCACGGCGCTGCAGCAAACAAGGCCAACACCATCCCAGAAAAAATGTGATTACAAATATATATTTAATATATAATATAATAATTATAATCTTATACATACTGCAGCAAACAAGGCCAACACCATCCCAGAAAAAATGTAATTACAAATATATATTTAATATATAATATAATAATTATAATCTTATACATACTGCAGCAAACAAGGCCAACACCATCCCAGAAAAAATGTAATTACAAATATATATTTATTGAATATATAATATAATAATTATAATCTTATACATACTGCAGCAAACAAGGCCAACACCATCCCAGAAAAAATGTAATTACAAATATTTATTGAATATATAATATAATAATTATAATCTTATACATACTGCAGCAAACAAGGCCAACACCATCCCAGAAAAAATGTAATTACAAATATTTATTGAATATATAATATAATAATTATAATCTTATACATACTGCAGCAAACAAGGCCAACACCATCCCAGAAAAAATGTAATTACAAATATTTATTGAATATATAATATAATAATTATAATCTTATACATACTGCAGCAAACAAGGCCAACACCATCCCAGAAAAAATGTAATTACAAATATATATTTATTATATAATATAATAATTATAATCTTATACATACTGCAGCAAACAAGGCCAACACCATCCCAGAAAAAATGTAATTACAAATATATATTTAATATATAATATAATAATTATAATCTTATACATACTGCAGCAAACAAGGCCAACACCATCCCAGAAAAAATGTAATTACAAATATTTATTGAATATATAATATAATAATTATAATCTTATACATACTGCAGCAAACAAGGCCAACACCATCCCAGAAAAAATGTAATTACAAATATTTATTGAATATATAATATAATAATTATAATCTTATACATACTGCAGCAAACAAGGCCAACACCATCCCAGAAAAAATGTAATTACAAATATTTATTGAATATATAATATAATAATTATAATCTTATACATACTGCAGCAAACAAGGCCAACACCATCCCAGAAAAAATGTAATTACAAATATATATTTATTATATAATATAATAATTATAATCTTATACATACTGCAGCAAACAAGGCCAACACCATCCCAGAAAAAATGTAATTACATATATATATTTAATATATAATATAATAATTATAATCTTATACATACTGCAGCAAACAAGGCCAACACCATCCCAGAAAAAATGTAATTACAAATATATATTTAATATATAATATAATAATTATAATCTTATACATACTGCAGCAAACAAGGCCAACACCATCCCAGAAAAAATGTAATTACAAATATATATTTATTATATAATATAATAATTATAATCTTATACATACTGCAGCAAACAAGGCCAACACCATCCCAGAAAAAATGTAATTACAAATATATATTTAATATATAATATAATAATTATAATCTTATACATACTGCAGCAAACAAGGCCAACACCATCCCAGAAAAAATGTAATTACAAATATATATTTATTATATAATATAATAATTATAATCTTATACATACTGCAGCAAACAAGGCCAACACCATCCCAGAAAAAATGTAATTACAAATATTTATTGAATATATAATATAATAATTATAATCTTATACATACTGCAGCAAACAAGGCCAACACCATCCCAGAAAAAATGTAATTACAAATATTTATTGAATATATAATATAATAATTATAATCTTATACATACTGCAGCAAACAAGGCCAACACCATCCCAGAAAAAATGTAATTACAAATATTTATTGAATATATAATATAATAATTATAATCTTATACATACTGCAGCAAACAAGGCCAACACCATCCCAGAAAAAATATAATTACAAATATATATTTAATATATAATATAATAAATATAATCTTATACATACTGCAGCAAACAAGGCCATAAGAATGCTAATAAATACAGAAAATAAATGTCATAATAATTAGAGTAAAATAGTAAATGTAATAATGCTAATAAATACAGAAAATAAATGTCATAATAAATAGAGAAAAATAATAAATGTAATAATACCAATAATAATAGAGAAAAATAATAAATGTAATAATACCAATAATAGTAGAGTAAAATAATACATGTAATAATACCAATAATAGTAGAGTAAATAATACATGTAATAACACCAATAATAGAGAAAAATAATAAATGTAATAATACCAATAATAGTAGAGTAAAATAATACATGTAATAATACCAATAATAGTAGAGTAAAATAATACATGTAATAACACCAATAATAATAGAGAAAAATAATACATGTAATAATACCAATAATAATAAAAATTCATGTAATAATACCAATAATAATAAAAATACATGTAATAATACCAATAATAGTAGAGTAAAATAATATATGTAATAATACCAATAATAGTAGAATAAAATAATAAATGTAATAATACCAACAATAATAGAGAAAAATAATACATGTAATAATATCAATAAGACTAGAGTAAAATAATAAATGTAATAATACCAATAATAGTAGAGAAAAATAATAAATGTAATAATACCAATAATAGTAGAGTAAAATAATAAATGTACTGTAGATACTTGAGTATAAGCCTTTTAGGGCTTTTTCAGTCCTAAAAGAGGGCTTGGGTATATATGGTGATGTGGATATAATTATTATAATATTCTAATATCTATATATATAAAAGAGTGATGGCATCATGGCGACGCACAAAACAACAAAACGACAGGCCCCCCAACCTCGAAATTTGACAACACAACCCATCATCCACGCCTCTAGGTTGATACAACAAAAAGAAAAGAAAAATAAAGTCCTAATTAGAGGGAGAGAAATAATTGTTTTTATCCAATGGCTGCCAGTTAGAAGGCTAAGCTCCGCCCACTTGGTCTCCTAGCAACGCAATAAAAAAGAATAAAAAACACTAGCCGTGAGTGTGAGTGTGAGTGCGTACTCACTGCTCTGGCGGAGCCTCTCCTTGTTGGCGGAGAGGGAGGGGAGGAGCGGGCGCAGGTCCACCTTGGCCTTGGTCAGCATCTCCAGGATGTCCACCTCCGGCCCCTCCCCGCACGAGGCCACGCCCCCCGGGCCCAGGCCACGCCCCCCTCCGGGCACCGGCCCCGCCCCCTCCGCCGAGATGGGCGCAAAGAAGGCCCCGCCCACCGGCCCCGAGGGCGGAGACAGACCTACGCAGGGGGGGGGGAAGGGGGGGCGCGGGGGGGGGCAGACAGAGAGAAATAATAATCACAAGACATCATTACACATTGATATTACATAGGCATGATTACAAGAGAAATAATAATAATAGGTATGATTACAAGAGGAATAATAATAATAATAATAATCATAATAGGTATTATTACAAGAGAAATAAGACATCGTGGCATATTAATATTACATAGGTATGATTATACGAGAAATAATAATAATAGGTATTATTACAAGAGAAATAATAATAATAATAATAATAGGTATTATTACAAGAGAAATAAGACATCGTGGCATATTAATATTACATAGGTATGATTATACGAGAAATAATAATAATAGGTATTATTACAAGAGAAATAATAATAATAATAATAATAGGTATTATTACAAGAGAAATAAGACATCGTGGCATATTAATATTACATAGGTATGATTACAAGAGAAATAATAATAATAGGTATGATTACAAGAGGAATAATAATAATAATAGGTATTATTACAAGAGAAATAATAATAATAATAATAGGTATTATTACAAGAGGAATAATAATAAGACATCGTTGCATATTAATATTACATAGGTATGATTACAAGAGAAATAATAATAATAATAATAGGTATGATTACAAGAGAAATAAGACATCGTGGCATATTAGTATTACATAGGTATTATTACAAGAGAAATAATAATAATAATAATAATAATAGGTATGATTACAAGAGAAATAATAATAATAATAGGTATGATTACAAGAGGAATAATCATAAGACATCATTACACATTAATATTACATAGGCATGATTACAAGAGAAATAATAATAATAATAGGTATGATTACAAGAGAAATAATAATAATAATAATAGGTATGATTACAAGAGAAATAATAATAATAATAATAGGTATGATTACAAGAGAAATAATAATAATAATAATAGGTATGATTACAAGAGAAATAAGACATCGTGGCATATTAATATTACATAGGTATTATTACAAGAGAAATAATAATAATAATAATAATAATAGGTATTATTACAAGAGAAATAATAATAATAATAATAATAATAGGTATGATTACAAGAGAAATAATAATAATAATAATAGGTATGATTACAAGAGAAATAATAATAATAATAATAATAATAGGTATGATTACAAGAGAAATAATAATAATAATAATAGGTATGATTACAAGAGAAATAATAATAATAATAATAATAATAGGTATGATTACAAGAGAAATAATCATCATCATCATCATCATCATCATAGGTATGATCCCAAGAGGAATGACTATAGTAGGATATATGAAGGGGAGTGGGGGGCACCCGTACCGGCCAGGCGCTCGAGCTCCTCGTGGGGGGTGGACCGGAGGCTGCTGGACCGGCTGGCCGAGTGCGAGGCGTTGGACGAGAACCAGCGGCTGAAGCGCGAGGACGAGGCCGGAAGGGAGCCCGACCCCTCGCCCAGCACGTCCTCGATCATCTGCACAAGGGGGGCACGGGGGGGGGGCACGGGGGGGACGGGGGGGGGCGGACACACGGGCACAGCGTCAGCACCCGGGACAGGCCTCTCCATGTCCCCGACCCCATCCCGACTGCCACCCCGACCCCGACCCCACCCCCCCGGACACCGGACCCCCCACCCCGACCCCCACCCTGCGCCCAGGGGGGGGGGCAGACACACGGGCACAACGTCAGCACCCGGGACAGGCCTCTCCATGTCCCCGACCCCATGCCTACTGCCACCCCGACCCCGACCCCACCCCCCCGGACACCGGACCCCCACCCCGACCCCCACCCCGCGCCCGGGGGGGCGGACACACAGACACAACGTCAGCACCCGGGACAGGCCTCTCCATGTCCCCGACCCCATCCCGACTGCCACCCCGACCCCGACCCCACCCCCACGGACCCCGGACCCCACCCCGACCCCTCGCCCAGCACGTCCTCGATCATCTGCACAAGGGGGGGCACGGGGGGGGCACGGGGGGGGGCGGACACACGGGCACAACGTCAGCACCCGGGACAGGCCTCTCCATGTCCCCGACCCCATCCCGACTGCCACCCCGACCCCGACCCCACCCCCCCGGACACCGGACCCCCCACCCCGACCCCCACCCTGCGCCCAGGGGGGGGGGCGGACACACGGGCACAACGTCAGCACCCGGGACAGGCCTCTCCATGTCCCCGACCCCATGCCTACTGCCACCCCGACCCCGACCCCACCCCCCCGGACACCGGACCCCCACCCCGACCCCCACCCCGCGCCCGGGGGGGCGGACACACAGACACAACGTCAGCACCCGGGACAGGCCTCTCCATGTCCCCGACCCCATCCCGACTGCCACCCCGACCCCGACCCCACCCCCACGGACCCCGGACCCCACCCCGACCCCTCGCCCAGCACGTCCTCGATCATCTGCACAAGGGGGGGCAACGGGGGGGCACGGGGGGGGGGCGGACACACGGGCACAACGTCAGCACCCGGGACAGGCCTCTCCATGTCCCCGACCCCATCCCGACTGCCTCCCCGACCCCGACCCCACCCCCACGGACACCGGACCCCCACCCCGACCCCCACCCTGCGCCCAGGGGGGGGGGCGGACACACAAACACAATGTCAGCACCCAGGACAGGCCTGTCCATGTCCCCGACCCCATCCCGACTGCCACCCCGACCCCGACCCCCCCCCCGGACCCCCCCCCGACCCCTCGCCCAGGACGTCCTTGATCATCTGCACAAGGGGCCACCCGAGGGGGGGCACGGGGGGGGCGGACACACGGGCACAACGTCAGCCCCCAGGACAGGCCTCTCCATGTCCCCGACCCCATCCCGACTGCCACCCCGACCCCGACCCCACCCCCCCCGGACCCCAGACCCCCCACCCCGACCCCCACCCTGCGCCCAGGGGGGGGCAGACACACGGACACAACGTCAGCACCCAGGACAGGCCTGTCCACGTCCCCGACCCCATCCCGACTGCCACCCCGACCCCACCCCTCCGGACCCCCCACCCCGACCCCCACCCTGCGCCCGGGGGGGGGGGCGGACACACGGACACAACGTCAGCACCCGGGACAGGCCTCTCCATGTCCCCGACCCCATCCCGACTGCCACCCCAATCCCGACCCCACCCCCCCGGACCCCCCCCGACCCCGACCCCGCGCCCGGGACTCACGGAGGCCAGTCCGGGGACGCTCTTGTCCAGGTTGAAGAACTCGTTGAAGTCGAACTCCTCCCGCGGGGGCGGGACTTCCTGCTCGGCGGGCGGCCCCCCCACGGGCACCACGTCCCCCCGGCGGGGCCCCTCCTTCTCTGGCGGGGGCCCCCCGTTGCACTCCAGGCCTGGCACACGGGAAGGAAGACGCCAGATGTATATCATTTGGGACATACTGTATGGTGTATTATGCATTACCTTATAGAATATATAATATTATATTTTAAAACAATGCAATGTAATAAATATATCTTATACAGGGTGGCATTATGCAGTAACGCTATGTAGTAATTACTGTATTTACAAATTGAGCACCAAAAGATCACAATGCATTGAAAACATTGACTACAAAAATGCGTTGGATAATCCAGAACGTTGGATAAGTGAGACTCTACTGTAATATATAAAATAATATACGCAATATAATATAAAAATATAAGGCATAACATAATGTACTAAATAATATATAAAATATATAAAACTGATGTCTACAATGTACTCCATGAGATATACTGTAATTGATATTAACATAATGTATAAAATAATATATGCAATATAAATATAAAATTGTAATAAATTGATGTCTACACTCCATGATATATATATATATATATATATATATATATATATATATATATATATATATATATACTGTAATAGATATTAACATAATGTATAAAATAATATATGCAATATAAATATAAAATTGTAATAAATTGATGTCTACACTCCATGAGATAGATAGATAGATAGATAGATAGATAGATAGATAGATATATACACAGTAATAGATATTAACATAATATATAAAGTAATATATGCAATAAAAAATATAACACATAATATAATGTACTAAATAATATATAAAATATATAAAATTGTAATAAATTGATGTCTACAATGTACTCCATGAGATATAGATCTAGATATATATATATACACAGTAATAGATATTAACATAACATATAAAATAATATATGCAATATAATAAAAAATATAATGCATAATATAACGTACTAAATAATATATAAAATATATAAAATTGTAATAAATTAATGTCTACACTCCATGAGATATATATATATATATATATATATATACACACACTGTAATAGATATTAACATAACATATAAAATAATATATAAAATAAGTATATAAAATAAATAAAATTGTAATAAATTGATGTCTACACTCCATGAGATATATATATATATATACTGTAATAGATATTAACATAATGTATAAAATAATATATGCAATATAATAAAAATATAACACATAACATAATGTACTAAATAATATATAAAATATATAAAATTGTAATAAATTGATGTCTACACTCCATGATATATATATATGTATACACAGTAATAGATATTAACATAACATATAAAATAATATATAAAATAAGTAAGTATATAAAATATATAAAATTGTATTAATTGATGTCTACACTCCATGAGATATATATATATACACACTGTAATAGATATTAACATAATGTATAAAATATATGCAATATAATAAAAAATATAACACATAATATAATGTACTAAATAATATACAAAATATATAAAATTGTAATAAATTGATGTCTACACTCCATGAGATATATATATATATATGTATACACAGTAATAGATATTAACATAACATATAAAATAATATATAAAATAAGTAAGTATATAAAATATATAAAATTGTATTAATTGATGTCTACACTCCATGAGATATATATATATATACACACTGTAATAGATATTAACATAATGTATAAAATAATATATGCAATATAATAAAAAATATAACACATAATATAATGTACTAAATAATATATAAAATATATAAAATTGTAATAAATTGATGTCTACACTCCATGAGATATATATATATACACACTGTAATAGATATTAACATGTATAAAATAATATATGCAATATAATAAAAAATATAACACATAACATAATGTACTAATATATAAAATATATAAAATTGTAATAAATTGATGTCTACAATGTACTCCATGAGATATATATATATATCTATATATATAAAAGGGTAGCGACGTTTCGGCCGAGGACAAAACAACAAAACTACACGTCCCAGAAACACTAAACTTGGCAGCACAACCCCTCATCCACACCTCTACGTTCATACAACAAAAATAAAGGAAAAAGGCCTAACTAGAGGGAGAGGAATAATTGTTTTTATCCAATTGCTGCCAGTTGCAAGGCTAAGCTCCGCCTACTTGGGTCTCCTAGCAACCCACTCATCCCAGGGGATAATACGTAATAAATGGGGTAATCAAGGGCAGTCGGGGGGGGGTGTCCGTGGCCGACCTTCTTTGAGGGAGGGGTTCCTGCGGCGCGAGCGCTTCCGCCCCCCCCCTCCGCTGGCCTTGTGGTGGTGGTGGTGGTCGGGGTCGTGGTGCTCGAGGAGGATGTGGTCGTCGAAGCCGATGAGCTCGATGGTCTCGGACTGGCTGGTGGGCCCCCCCGAGAACCACTCCGGCTCCTCCTCCGTGTACGAGTCGTGCCGGCACCGCCGCTCGGGGGGCCCCCCGAAGCCACGCTTGCCCTCCCCGAAGTCACGCTGCAAACACAACAACAACAACAACAACAACGACAACATCATCATCATCACTGTCATATTCAAAACTCCATCACTGTAGTATTAAAACCAGTATTTGCTTAATCGCTTGTCTCACAATAATAGTAATAACAAGATAAATAATAGAGTAATAATCCTATATCATAATAATTGTTTTTATCCAATTGCTGACAGTTAGAAGGCTAAGCTCAATATAATTATTATATTATTATTATTAAAAATATTTGCTTAATCGCTTGTCTCACGCTAATAGCAATAACAATATAAATAATAGAATAATAATCCTATATGTACTGGTTATTATAAGGCAATGTAACGAGACCATAGCACAATATCATTATACCATAATAATAATAATAATAATAATATATTGTTATTATTATTATGATATATTATTATATTTAATAATATAAAACAAAATCCAGCATATCTGTCTTGTTTGCTGTGTCATAATAATAATAATAATAATATATTATTATTATTATATTTAATAATATAGAACGAAATCCAGCATATCTGTCTTGTTTGCTGTGTCATAATAATAATAATAATATATTATTATTATTATTCTATTTAATAATATAAAACGAAATCCGGCATATCTGTCTTGTTTGCTGTGTCATAATAATAATAATAATAATAATATATTATTATTATTATTATTATTATTATTATTATTATTATATTTAATAATATAAAACGAAACCCAGCATCTCTGTCTTGTTTGCTGTGTCATAATAATAATAATAATAATAATAATAATAATAATATATTATTATTATTATATTTAATAATATAAAACGAAACCCAGCATATCTGTCTTGTTTGCTGTGTCATAATAATAATAATAATAATAATAATAATAATAATATATTATTATTATTATATTTAATAATATAAAACGAAACCCAGCATCTCTGTCTTGTTTGCTGTGTCATAATAATAATAATAATAATAATAATAATATATTATTATTATTATATTTAATAATATAAAACGAAACCCAGCATATCTGTCTTGTAATAATATATTATTATATTTAATAATATAAAACGAAATCCAGCATATCTGTCTTGTTTGCTGTCATAATAATAATAATAATAATAATAATAATAATATTATATTTAATAATATAAAACGAGATCCAGCATATCTGTCTTGTTTGCTGTCATAATAATAATAATAATATATTATTATTATTATTATATTTAATAATATAAAACGAAACCCAGCATATCTGTCTTGTTTGCTGTGTCATAATAATAATAATAATAATATAATATTATTATTATTATATTTAATAATATAAAACAAGATCCAGCATATCTGTCTTGTTTGCTGTGTCATAATAATAATAATAATAATAATAATAATAATAATAATAATAATAGTATCACATTAATAATGGCAGGGTAAGGGGGCGTGGGTCCTGACCCGGAAGCGCTTCTCCTTGTGGGGGGGCTCCTTGCCCTCGAAGGCGGTGGCGGACGTGGTGGCCCGGTGGGTGGTGCTGGTGGTGGTGGCGGCGGTGCCCGTGGTGGTGGCGGAGAGGAGCCTCCCGCTCCCGATGCGCCGGCCGCCGTTCTCGAGGGGGCTCCCCGAGCGCCGGGACCCCACGGCCAGGCCGGCGGCCGAGGAGGAGGAGGAGGGGGGTCCCCCGGGGGGGCCCCCGGGGTGGGCGGTCACGTGGCAGCCCCCCCCGAAGCTGCGGCGCTGGGGGCTCAGCACCACCTCCAGGTCCTCCTCCCGCAGGCGCTCCCGGGGGTCTGCCACGAGGGGAGACACAACCACGCTCAGGAAACAATCACAAATAACGCATCACAAGTGATTAGTCAGCAAAATAAAGGACACCCCCCATAACCAATCAATAATCAATAAATAATAAATAACATGAAGAAATAAACACCCCTCCACGTGTATCAGATCCACATCGCCACCCATAACAAATAAATAATAATAAAATAAATAATGAATAAGTAAAGTCATCAATCAATAATCAATAACGTGAATAAACACATCGTTAAAGAAAACCCCTCCACGCGTATCAGATCCACATCGCCACCCATAACCAATAAATAATAATAAAATAAATAATGAATAAGTAAAGTCATCAATCAATAATCAATAACGTGAATAAACACATCGTTAAAGAAAACCCCACCACACGTATCAAATCCACATCACCACCCATAACCAATAAATAATAATAAAATAAATAATGAATAAGTAAAGTCATCAATCAATAATCAATAACATGAATAAACACATCATTAAAGAAAACCCCTCCACGCGTATCAAATCCACATCGCCACCAATAACCAATAAATAATAATAAAATAAATAATGAATAAGTAAAGTCATCAATCAATAATCAATAACGTGAATAAACACATCATTAAAGAAAACCCCACCACACGTATCAGATCCACATCGCCACCCATAACCAATAAATAATAATAAAATAAATAATGAATAAGTAAAGTCATCAATCAATAATCAATAACGTGAATAAACACATCATTAAAGAAAACCCCGCCACACGTATCAAATCCACATCGCCACCCATAACCAATAAATAATTATTAATAATAAAAAATAAATAACAAATCTATATATATATATATAAAAGAGTGATGGCGTCATGGCAGCGGACAAAACAACAAAACTAAACACCCCACAACCTCGAAAATTGACATCACAACCCCTCATCCATGCCTCTAGGTTGATACAACAAAATGAAAAGAAAAATAAATTCCTAATTAGAGGGAGAGGAATAATTGTTTTTATCCAATATAAAAAAGTGATGGAATCCTGGCGACCGACAAAACAACAAAACTAAACACCCCACAACCTCGAAAATTGACATCACAACCCCTCATCCATGCCTCTAGGTTGATACAACAAAAAGAAAAGAAAAATAAATTCCTAATTAGAGGGAGAGGAATAATTGTTTTTATCCAATATAAAAAAGTGATGGAATCCTGGCGACCGACAAAACAACAAAACTAAACACCCCACAACCTCGAAAATTGACATCACAACCCCTCATCCATGCCTCTAGGTTGATACAACAAAAAGAAAAGAAAAATAAATTCCTAATTAGAGGGAGAGGAATAATTGTTTTTATCCAATATAAAAAAGTGATGGAATCCTGGCGACCGACAAAACAACAAAACTAAACACCCCACAACCTCGAAAATTGACATCACAACCCCTCATCCATGCCTCTAGGTTGATACAACAAAAAGAAAAGAAAAATAAATTCCTAATTAGAGGGAGAGGAATAATTGTTTTTATCCAATATAAAAAAGTGATGGAATCCTGGCGACCGACAAAACAACAAAACTAAACACCCCACAACCTCGAAAATTGACATCACAACCCCTCATCCATGCCTCTAGGTTGATACAACAAAAAGAAAAGAAAAATAAATTCCTAATTAGAGGGAGAGGAATAATTGTTTTTATCCAATATAAAAAAGTGATGGAATCCTGGCGACCGACAAAACAACAAAACTAAACACCCCACAACCTCGAAAATTGACATCACAACCCCTCATCCATGCCTCTAGGTTGATACAACAAAAAGAAAAGAAAAATAAATTCCTAATTAGAGGGAGAGGAATAATTGTTTTTATCCAATATAAAAAAGTGATGGAATCCTGGCGACCGACAAAACAACAAAACTAAACACCCCACAACCTCGAAAATTGACATCACAACCCCTCATCCATGCCTCTAGGTTGATACAACAAAAAGAAAAGAAAAATAAAGTCCTAATTAGAGGGAGAGGAATAATTGTTTTTATCCAATTGCTGCCAGTTACAAGGCTAAGCTCCGCTCACTTGGTCTCCTAGCAACCCACTCAGCCCAGGGGACCCTTTACCTTAACTACCACCAATTCCTCAATACTTTATTTCCCATTCCACCATACTTCGCCACAGCAACGCGTGGCCGGGCACAGCTAGTGATTAATAAAATAACATTCCAAAATATCAATAATTATAATAATAAAATCATTAATAAGCAATAATAAATGTTAAGTCAGTCCAACATATCATAATAATCATAATAATAATAGCATCACATGTGTCAGATCAACATCACCGCCAATAATCAATAAATAACAAGTGGTAATATTTAAATATGAATAAAACATTCACTATATCAATATATGTTTTATATATAGATATAAATATAATACACGATATGAAAAATATGAAAAAATATTCAATATCTAAATATGTAATATTTTAATATAACGTTTAAATATGAATAAAATATTCAATATATCAATATATTTTATATATATAAATATAATATGTAGTATTTGAACATGTTTAAATATGAATAAAATATTCAATATTTGAATATGTTGAAATATGAATAAAATATTCAATATATATATATATATAAATACAATACATATTATTTAAATATAATGTTCAAATATGAATAAATTATTCAACATCTAAATATATATATATAAATATAATACGTAATGTTTGAATATGTTTAAATATGAATAAAATATTCAATATATCAATATTATATATATATATATATACTATGTAATATTTGAACATAACGTTTAAATATGAATAAATTATTCAATATTTGAATATGTTGAAATATGAATAAAATATTCAATATATCAATATATTTTATATATATAAATATAATATGTAATATTTGAACATGTTTAAATATGAATAAAATATTCAATATTTCAGTATGTTATATATATATATAAATATAATACGTAATGTTTGAATATGTTTAAATATGAATAAAATATTAAATATTTAAATATATTTATATATATAAATGTAATACGTAAAATTTTAATGTTATATATATATAAATATAATACGTATTATTTGAATATGTTTAAATAGGAATAAAATATTCAATATTTAAAACTATATATATAAATATAATACGTAATGTTTAAATATGAATAAAATATTCAATTTTTAAATATATGTTACATATATATAAATATAAAACGTATTATTTGAATATAATGTTCTAATGTGAATAAAATATTCAATATTTAAATATGTTATACATATATAGTACATAATATTTGAATGTTTTAATATGAATAAAATATTCAATATTTAAAACTATATATATATATATATATATATGTAATACGTAATGTTTAAATATGAATAAAATATTCAATTTTTAAATATATGTTACATATATATGTAAACATAATACGTATTATTTGAATATGTTTAAATAGGAATAAAATATTCAATATTTAAATATATATAAATATAAAACGTATTATTTGAATATAATGTTCTAATGTGAATAAAGTATTCAATATTTAAATATGTTATGCATATATAGTACGTAATATTTGAATGTTTTAATGTGAATAAACTATATATATAAATATAATACGTAATGTTTAAATATGAATAAAATATTCAATTTTTAAATATATGTTATATATATAAATATAATACGTATTATTTGAATATGTTTAAATAGGAATAAAATATTCAATATTTAAAACTATATATATAAATATAATACGTAATGTTTAAATATGAATAAAATATTCAATTTTTAAATATATGTTACATATATATATAAATATAATACGTATTATTTGAATATGTTTAAATAGGAATAAAATATTCAATATTTAAAACTATATATATAAATATAAAACGTATTATTTGAATATAATGTTCTAATGTGAATAAAATATTCAATATTATGTTATACATATATAGTACGTAATATTTGAATGTTTTAATATGAATAAAATATTCAATATTTAAAACTATATATATAAATATAATACGTAATGTTTAAATATGAATAAAATATTCAATTTTTAAATATATGTTACATATATATAAATATAATACGTATTATTTGAATACGTTTAAATAGGAATAAAATATTCAATATTTAAATATATATAAATATAAAACGTATTATTTGAATATAATGTTCTAATGTGAATAAAATATTCAATATTTAAAACTATATATATATATATGTAATACGTAATGTTTAAATATGAATAAAATATTCAATTTTTAAATATATGTTACATATATATGTAAACATAATACGTATTATTTGAATATGTTTTAATGTGAATAATATATTCAATATTTAAATATGTTATACATATATAGTACATAATATTTGAATGTTTTAATGTGAATAAAATATTCAATCTTTAAAACTATATATATAAATATAATACGTAATGTTTAAATATGAATAAAATATTCAATTTTTAAATATATGTTACATATATATATATATATATATATAAATATAAAACGTATTATTTGAATATAATGTTCTAATGTGAATAAAGTATTCAATATTTAAATATGTTATGCATATATAGTACGTAATATTTGAATTTTTTAATGTGAATAAAATATTCAATATTTAAATATATGTATATATTAAATATCAATTAAATATATATATTTAATGTTTTAATCCATTGAATATTCATCAATAAATGTATGAATATATTTGAATATAATGTTTTAATATTCCATATTATTCGGTGGGCCTCTCACCGCCGATCCTGCGCCCGAGGGGTCCCTCGGGGTCCTTTTTGGGGCGCAGCGGTGGGGGTGGCGGCTGCTCCTCGTTGGGCGAGGCGCGCCCCGAATTCGGGTACAAGGACGCGTGCCATTTCTCCGGGTCCCAGACGCCCTCGCTGCAAGCACAATAATATAAAATAATAATTTGAAATATTAAAAATAAATAATATATATTAAAAAAAACAAATAAATTATACGTGAATAAAATAATGAGTTAGAACCATGGAATATAAATAAATCAAACCCTTAATAAATAATAACAATTTTTATATATTAATAACAAAGGAGGAAAAGCCATGAGCTATAATAATAATAATAAATGAATTAAAACAATTGTTTTCAATAATAATACTAACGAAATGAATAAATAGTATCGGAAATATTAATAAAATAAAAATAACAATTTGAAATATTTAAAATAAATAGTAATTATAAATGATATATATAATAAATATATTTTAATAATACATAAATAATAAAAATAAAATAAATAATAAATGATATATATATAAATAAATGAATAAAACAATGAGTTATAACCATGGAATAAAAATAAATTAAATCATTAATAAATAATAACAATTTTTATATATTAATAAAGGAAGAAGGCCGTGAGCTATAATAATAATAAATGAATTAAAACAATTATTTTCAATAATAACACTAATGAAATGAATACATAGTATTGAAAATATTAATAAAATAAACAATATTTTAAAATAATAATAAATATTTTATTAAAATAAAAAATAAATATAACAATTTGAAAGATTAAAAACAAATTATAAATAATTATAATGATATATATAATAAATAAATATACTTTAATAATATATAAATAAATAATAAATGATATAAATATATATGATATATATAATAAATATAGATTAATAATATATATAATTATAATAATAAATGAATAATAAATAAAAAAACAATGAGTTATAACCATGGAATAAAAATAAATTAAATCATTAATAATAATTTTTATATATTAATAACAAAGGAAGAAAACCGTGAGCTATAATAATAAATGAATTAAAACAATTATTTTCAATAATAATACTAATGAAATGAATAAATAGTATTGTAAATATTAATAAAATAAATAATTTAAAATAATAATAAATATTAATAATTTAAAAAGTTAATGAATGAAGGAAATGATGCGTCACAACAAAAATGAATAACAATAATATAATGAATTATACTAATAGTATAAATAAAGAAATTAATAAAATTAATGTATAAATAAATACAAAAAATTAAATTACAGTTAATAATAGTAATAAATTATAAATTTATATTATAAAAATGTATATGTAAAAATATTAATAAAAATAAATAAAATGTAAAATAATAATATTAAATGAATGAATAATAATTTAATGTATATATCATGATTTAAAATAATATATAAAGTGGTAATGTAAAATATTAATAAAAATAAATAAAATAATGTAAAACAATAATATTAAATGAATAATAATAATTTAAATTATCATTAATAGTTGATTAAACATAATTTATAATAATAAAGGAATGAATCAAGTGGTGATGCAAAATATTATTAATAAAAATAATTAAAAATAATAAAAATAAATAAAATGTAACAAAATAATGTACAAAATATTAGAATGCCACCTGTCGTATTTTTCGGAGAGGCAGGACGGCCTGCGCTTGGAGAAGGGCCGCTCCTTGATGTCCAGGAGCTCCTCCTACACGCAAGGAACACGCAATCAGACATACTACATACATGGTAATAATAATAATAGTCATAAATTATTAGTATTATATTAAGAAATGCATACAATCGTTTATATATCAATATATATATATTCCCTCAGACAGGAAGCAGCCAGGCCTTGAAGCCGCAAGGCCATTCCCTGCTTATTGTATATAGTATTTATATTACAATATAATAATAATAATAATATATAATATATTATTAATGTAATAATAATAATATTATAATAATATATAATAAATAGTTAATATTATAATAATATAATAACATATAATAAAAATATAACATTACATAATAATAATAACAACAGCATAACAAAAACAACAACAACAATATATTATTATTATTATTATTATTATTTAGTGCCAACCCATGGCGATAGGAAAGGCACAGCTTCATGGAAGTCAAAGCAACCCATAATAATAATAATAATAATAAATGAATAATATCATATTATAATAATACATTATTAATATAATAATAATATAATATTAATATACGAATAATATCATATTATAATAATATATTCTTAATATTATTATTATTCAGTGCCAACCCATGGCGATAGGAAAGGCACAGCTTCATGGAAGTCAAAGCAACCCATAATAATAATAATATAATATTAATATACGAATAATATCATATTATAATAATATATTCTTAATATTATTATTATTCAGTGCCAACCCATGGCGATAGGAAAGGCACAGCTTCATGGAAGTCAAAGCAACCCATAATAATAATAATAATAATAATATAATATAATATTAATAAATGAATAATATCATATTATAATAATACATTATTAATAGAATAATAATATAATAATATAACAAAAATAATAACAAAAATAATATATTATTCCTAATAATATTATTATTCAGTGCCAACCCATGGCGATAGGAAAGGCACAGCTCTCATGGAAGTTAAATCAACCTATAATAATAATAATATATTATTAATGTACAAATAATATAATAATATATAATAAAATAACAATAATAATATATTATTCTTAATATTATTATTATTCAGTGCCAACCCATAGCGATAGGAAAGGCACAGCTCTCATGTAAGTTAAATCAACCTATAATAATAATAATAATAATAATAATATATTATTAATGTACAAATAATATAATATATAATAATAATATATTCTTAATATTATTATTATTCAGTGCCAACCCATGGCGATACGGAAGTTAAATCAACCTATAATAATAATAATATATTATTAATGTACAAATAATATAATAATATATAATAAGACATTATTAATATAATAATATAACATATAATAATAATATAACAAAAATAATAACAACAATAATATATTATTCTTAATATTATTATTATTCAGTGCCAACCCATGGCGATAGGAAATATAATATATAATATATAATACATTATTAATATAATAACATAATAATAATAATAATAATAATATAACAATAATAATATATTATTCTTGAATATTATTATTATTAAGTGCCAATCCATGGCGATACGGAAGTTAAATCAAACTATAATAATAATAATAATATATTATTAATGTACAAATAATATAATAATATATAATATATAATAAGACATTATTAATATAATAATATAACATATAATAATCATATAACAAAAATAATAACAACAATAATATATTACTCTTATTATTATTATTATTCAGTGCCAACCCATGGCGATAGGAAATATAATATATAATATATAATACATTATTAATATAATAATATAATAACATAATAATAATAATATAACAATAATAATATATTATTCTTGAATATTATTATTATTAAGTGCCAATCCATGGCGATACGGAAGTTAAATCAAACTATAATAATAATAATATATTATTAATGTACAAATAATATAATAATATATAATAAGACATTATTAATATAATAATATAACATAATAATAATATAACAAAAATAATAACAACAATAATATATTATTCTTAATATTATTATTCAGTGCCAACCCATGGCGATAGGAAATATAATATATAATATATAATACATTATTAATCTAATAATATAATAACATAATAATAATAATAATATAACAATAATAATATATTATTCTTAATATTATTATTATTCAGTGCCAACCCATGGCGATACGGAAGTTAAATCAACCTATAATAATAATAATATATTATTAATGTACAAATAATATAATAATATATAATAAGACATTATTAATATAATAATATAACATATAATAATAATATAACAAAAATAATAACAACAATAATATATTATTCTTAATATTATTATTATTCAGTGCCAACCCATGGCGATAGGAAATATAATATATAATATATAATACATTATTAATATAATAACATAATAATAATAATAATAATAATAATAATAATAATAATATAACAATAATAATATATTATTCTTAATATTATTATTATTAAGTGCCAATCCATGGCGATACGGAAGTTAAATCAAACTATAATAATAATAATATATTATTATTAATGTACAAATAATATAATAATATATAATATATAATAAGACATTATTAATATAATAATATAACATATAATAATCATATAACAAAAATAATAACAACAATAATATATTACTCTTATTATTATTATTATTATTCAGTGCCAACTCATGGCGATAGGAAATATAATATATAATATATAATACATTATTAATCTAATAACATAATAATAATAATAATAATAATAATATAACAATAATAATATATTATTCTTAATATTATTATTCAGTGCCAACCCATGGCGATACGGAAGTTAAATCAAACTATAATAATAATAATATATTATTAATGTACAAATAATATAATAATATAATAACATAATAATAATAATATAACAATAATAATATATTATTCTTAATATTATTATTATTCAGTGCCAACCCATGGCGATACGGAAGTTAAATCAAACTATAATAATAATAATATATTATTAATGTACAAATAATATAATAATATAATAACATAATAATAATAATATAACAATAATAATATATTATTCTTAATATTATTATTATTCAGTGCCAACCCATGGTGATAGGAAATATAATATATAATATATAATACATTATTAATATAACATAATAATAATAATAATATAACAATAATAATATATTATTCTTAATATTATTATTATTCAGTGCCAACCCATGGCGATACGGAAGTTAAATCAAACTATAATAATAATAATATATTATTAATGTACAAATAATATAATAATATATAATAAGACATTATTAATATAATAATATAACAAAAATAATAACAACAATAATATATTACTCTTATTATTATTATTATTATTATTATTATTATTCAGTGCCAACCCCCGGCCAGAGCTCACCCCCTCCCCCTCCCCCTCCCCCTCCCCCAACCGGGGCGGGGAGCAGCCAGGCCCTGGTGCTGCGAGGCCATTCAGGGGCGCGAAGGCCTTGGGGGGGGGCGGGGAGCAGCCAGGCTCTGCCGCTACAAGGCCGGCCCTTCCTCCCTCCGCCCGTCCGCACCTTGGAGTACCGGTGGGGGAGCCTCCTGTCGCCGTCCATCGCTCCCGCACTCTATGGTCCCTAGAGGGGCCCCTGCCTGCCGCGGCCTAGGGGTCCTCCGGGGCCCGCCCTCGAGTGCTGCCGCGCCGCTGCCTCCGCGTCTCCTTCTGCTCCTTCTCCGCCATCCACCGGAACCACGGGAAGCCCGGAAGGAAGGAAGGACGGAAGGAAGGAAGGCCCCGCCCCGCCCACTCGGCCCCTTTTCAGCCCCGCCGCGCATGCGCCCCGCGCAGGAAACGGGAGGCGCCGTTGGTTGGGACAGGCCCGCCCCTTTTGCGCATGCGCGCCACGCTTTTTCTCTCGTTCTTCTCCACAACGTTCTCCTTCATGCGCATGCGCGTCTTGTCCTGTCGCTCATTCCGCTTAGGCCCGCCCCTGCTACGCAGGCGCGCCACGCTTTTTCTCTCGTTCTTCTCCTCAACGTTCTCCTTCATGCGCATGCGCGTCTTGCCCTGTCGCTCATTCCGCTTAGGCCCGCCCCTGCTACGCATGCGCGCCACGCTTTTTCTCTCGTTCTTCTCCTCAACGTTCTCCTTCATGCGCATGCGCGTCTTGCCCTGTCGCTCATTCCGCTTAGGCCCGCCCCTTCGGCGCAAGCGCGCCACGCTTTTTCTCTTCTCTCCTCAGCGTTCTCCTTCATGCGCATGCGCCTCTTGCCCTGTCGCTCATTCCGCTTAGGCCCGCCCCTTCGACGCATGCGCGCCACGCTTTTTCTCTTCTCTCCTCAGCGTTCTCCTTGATGCGCATGCGCATCTTGCCCTGTCACATTCCTTATTCTCCTCAGCGCTCGCTAGCCCTGCGCATGCGCACCACTCACTCCCGCCCTCCTCCACTCCATTGCGCATGTCCTCTCTGTCGCCTCAGCGTTCTTCCCTTCAATATAATTAATTTAACATAAGTATAAAAATATTCAAACATATTGAACTAATTTTTATTAATAAATATTATTTTTCCATCAATTGGACTAATTTAAAAATACACCAGGGCGAGCTCCTGCTGTCAGCCCCAGCTTCCGCCAAGCCAGCAGATCCAAAACATGCAAATGCGGGTAGAGCAATAGGTACTGCAAGCAGGAGCTGAGCTTGGCAGACCGACCGAGAGGCCGAGGGTTCTCATCCAGGGGACGTGGGCGAGCTCCTGCTGTCAGCCCCAGCTTCCGCCAAGCCAGCAGATCCAAAACATGCAAATGCGGGTAGAGCAATAGGTACTGCAAGCAGGAGCTGAGCTTGGCAGACCGACCGAGAGGCCGAGGGTTCTCATCCAGGGGACGTGGGCGAGCTCCTGCTGTCAGCCCCAGCTTCCGCCAAGCCAGCAGATCCAAAACATGCAAATGCGGGTAGAGCAATAGGTACTGCAAGCAGGAGCTGAGCTTGGCAGACCGACCGAGAGGCCGAGGGTTCTCATCCAGGGGACGTGGGTTTTTGGATTGTGGATTTTAAGAATAGACCTTTTAGAAAATGCATAACCATATAAAGAGAACCATTTATAAATGTTTACAGCTGATGTGCTGCAACTCCCATCAGCCCAGGACCAACCTACAGTAGAGTCTCACTTATCCAACGTTCTGGATTATCCAACGCATTTTTGTAGTCAATGTTTTCAATACATTAAATGTTTATAATTGTTCATGCTTTTTGTCTATTGTCGTGTTTTATATTGCTGTTGTTTTTATTTGGGCTTGGCCCCATGTCAGCTGTCCTGAGTCCCCGTTGGGGAGATAGAGGCGGGGTATAAAAATAATGTTATTATTATTATTATTATTATTATTATTATTAATGTTTAAATTTTTATAATTGTGCATGCTTTTTGTCTATGGTTGTGTTTTATATTGTTATTGTTTTTATTTGGGCTTGGCCCCATGTCAGCTGTCCTGAGTCCCTTTGGGGAGATAGAGGCGGGGTATAAAAATAACATTATTATTATTATTATTATTATTATTATTATTATTATTAAATCTGTCTCCCTAGCCGGAGACACCTCAATCTTGAATGTTGTTTCATCTTGTTATTATTTTCTGCCCTCTTCTGATTGTTAGTGGAAGAGAGAAAGAGAAAATAAAGAAGGCTTTCTGTCCTGAGTATTAGTCCAAGTTGCTTATCTCTTCCCACCTTCGAGCCTTTCAGATTCTTCCTTAATATTCCTGCTTTAAATACTCTTCCAGGCATGTTCAATCCGTCTCCTTCAAGGGCTTACCAGTATTCCTTTTCCAGAAAAATTTATTTATTTATTATATGAAATGTATTTATTATATAAATATAATAAATGCAATATAAATATACTAATAATTAGTAACTATACTAAATATAATATGATATTATAATAACTATAATAAACAATAACAATATAATATGCTGATATTCAATATTTATGTTAATATTTTGTTTCTATTCTATTCCAGATATATATATATATATATATATATATATTAATACACTCATAATAACTATAATAATATACTAAATGTCATGTAATAACAAATATATTAAATTTAATAATAATAATAATAATAACAATTACAACAATAATAATAACGTATAATACCACCAACCAAGGTGGGCAGGGTCTTCTCGGTCCCGGTCGTGGCCTCCTTCTCCGTCAGGTAGAGTTCGTCCAACGCTGGCATCTCTCTATGGACACACAACCGTAGATAGAATGGCCTCGCAGCTCCTAAGCCTGGCTGCTTCCCTGGGGATTCCCCTGATTGGCAGGAATCAATATTTTTCCAGGCCTATTTAATTGCTCATAGCCATCAACCATAGGTTCAGGCGAAACATCAGCAGAGAGTGCTGCTGGGGGGGGTTCATTTATTATTATTATTATTACTATTATAACTATAACTATTATTTTATTATTTATCTATGGATTCATTTATGTCTTTAATTACTCATGCCCATAAGCCATAAGGTTCAGGCGAAACGTCAGGAGAGAGTGCTGCCATGTTTCCATCTGAGACAGGAAACAATCAGGGCCAGCAAACACCTCCCAATCCGAGGATTCGTTCCTCCCCCCCTCCCCCGCCCCAGGCAGGAAGCAGCCAGGCTATGGAGCTGCAAGGCTGTTCAGACCCTGATCTCTCTCTCTCTCTCTCATCTCAACTCCGGGCTCCGCGCCTTCCTCCCTCCCTTCCGGCGGACTCGAAGGGCGGAGCTTCCGTTTCCCAGGCACCCTGGGAGTCGTAGTCCGCGGGCGAGGACCGCGGGAAGATCACTAAAGGGAGCCGGACGTGGCTGGACTACGAGGACCAGCATGCAGCGGGGCGCCGCCAGGGCGAATTAAAGGGACAGGAGCCGCCGCGGGACGGTGGGAAGGTCCTGGAAGGGAGGTAGCTCGCATTAATCCTAATTAAAGGTTTAATTAATCCTAATGGAAGGGCGCTTTCAGGTCCTGGAAGTGGATAACTCACAAGGAAGGAGGTACTTCAGAATATTTCAGGTCCTGGAAGTAAATAAATAAACATTCAGGTCCTGAAAGGATATTATAGTCCTCTGGGGGCGTCGCCTCCCCAAGCCCCGCCTTCCTCCCCATATTGGTCTAAGGGGCGTGGCCTCGCCTGACTGTTTATATGTCCCTTTCTCCTAGCGTGGGCGTGGCTTTCCCGAGCCCCGCCCTCTTCTGGTCCCTTTTCCCCGCTTATTGGCTTAGGGGCGTGTCCTCGCCGTAGTCGGCCAATCCCGCTCTGCCCTCCTCCCACCCAGCGTGGGCGTGGCCTCCACAGAGCCCCGCCTCCTTCCTCCTTCCCTCAGCGTCGGCGCCGCCATGTTGGGCCGGGCTTGTCTCTGAGGGAGAGGCCGGCGGAGGCGCGCGCAGGCCGCTCGGCCCATCGAGCCGCCCATCAATCAATCGATCGATCGATCGATCTGTCAATCAACCCAGGGTCCCCGTCGCCGGCCATGGCTCCGGGCGGTGAGTCCATCGAGTCCCGGGACGGAAGGAGAAAGAGAAGGCCTCAAACCGAGGAGGGAGGGAGGGAGGGGCCGGGGAGGGAGCGGGGCATGCTGGGAGATGTAGTTCAGCCCCCTTATTTCATGGATGCCGTGACCATAGAGATGGGGACGACCACAGAGTTGAGAATCCCTTTCCTTCTCATACTCAAGGCCATCATAATAATGTCCAAAGCCTGGCTGGGCATTCCAGTGATTGACTGGCATTGGAATGGCCTCGCAGGCACTGCAATGCTAATACGAATATTTGGTAAATATGATAATACATATAAACAGGGACGATATACTAAATATAATATAATAATAAATATGTTATGTTAATAAAATATTATGTGTGATAGTATTATATTTATTGGGCATACTTGTATGTTATTAGTGATCATGATATATTTATTATTATTGTTATTAGGTACACTATTGTATATTATTAATGATCATGATATATTTATTATTACAGTTGTTACTATTATTATTATTTTAAATTGTGTGTGATATTATTATACAACAATATATTTATTGTTGCCTCGCAGCCATTCCAATGCTAATACTAATATTTATACTAAATATAATATAATAATAATATAATACAATAATAAATATGTTATGTTAATAAAATATTATGTGTGATAGTATTATATTTATTGGGCATACTTGTATGTTATTAGTGATCATGATATATTTATTATTATTGTTATTAGGTACACTATTGTATATTATTAATGATCATGATATATTTATTATTACAGTTGTTATTATTATTATTTTAAATTGTGTGTGATATTATTATACAACAATATATTTATTGTTGCCTCGCAGCCATTCCAATGCTAATACTAATATTTATACTAAATATAATATTATAATAATAATATAATACAATAATAAATATGTTATGTTAATAAAATATTATGTGTGATAGTATTATATTTATTGGGCATACTTGTATGTTATTAGTGATCATGATATATTTATTATTATTGTTATTAGGTACACTATTGTATATTATTAATGATCATGATATATTTATTATTACAGTTGTTATTATTATTTTAAATTGTGTGTGATATTATTATATAACAATATATTTATTGTTGCCTCGCAGCCATTCCAGTGCTAATACTAATATTTATACTAAATATCTATATATATAAAAGAGTGATGGCATCACGGCGACCGACAAAACAACAAAACTACAGGTCCCCCAACCTCGAAATTTGACAACACAACCCATCATCCACGGCTCTAGGTTGATACAACAAAAAGAAAAGAAAAATAAAGTCCTACTTAGAGGGAGAGGAATAATTGCTTTTATCCAATTGCTGCCAGTTAGAAGGCTAAGCTCCTCCCACTTGGTCTCCTAGCAACCCAATAAAAAATAATAAAAAACACTAAAAAATAATTAAAAACACTTAAAGAGTAATACAATAAAATACTCGAAACCTCGAAATTTGACAACACAACCCATCATCCATGTCTCTAGGTTGATACAACAAAAAGAAAAGAAAAATAAAGTCCTACTTAGAGAGAGAGGAATAATTGCTTTTATCCAATTGCTGCCAGTTAGAAGGCTAAGCTCCTCCCACTTGGTCTCCTAGCAACCCAATAAAAAATAATAAAAAACACTAAAAAATAATTAAAAACACTTAAAGAGTAATACAATAAAATACTATAATAACAGAAAATAACTAAAAATAATACAAGAAAATAATAAAGTATAATAAATAAAAAGATAACTTACAATAAAATTAATTAAAAAATACAAATAACGTCAAATAAAAATTACACAATGATTTTTAACCAATACCACCACCACTTTGCCACAGCAACGCGTGGCCGGGCACAGCTAGTAATATAATAATAATATAATACAATAATAAATATGTTATGTTTATTAAATAATATTATGTGGGATGAAACGTCAGGAGAGAATGCTCCTGGGTGCCAGCGAGACGACAGGGCGGCTTTCAACGCCAAGTGCAGCTGCGAGATAAGATAAAATACCCAAAACTCCCAAATACCAACTACGTATCTCGTGGTCTGTTCGGCGCATTCTTTCCAAGTCGCCCCGTCTTCTGTGTCTCAGCCACGGATTGAGGTTCCAGGTTTCAGCCTGCCTCTTTTGGGCTCTTGCTTGCTGAGAGTTATTATTTTTATATTATTATTATTATTATTAATCTGGCATCTCTTCCCTTCCACCCATTCAGGGCTGCTGCAGTGTCTGTGCTTCTCGGCTTCTGGCATGAGATGAAGGAAGACGGCCTTCCCTTATTCGTCCTTGAGTGAGTGAGTGAGTTGGACGATAGCATTATTATTATTATTATTATTAATTATAATTTATTTCTTGTTTCTTATTATTTGTTATCATTTATTATCATCTATTTTTATTTATCATTTATTATCATTTATTTTTATTTATTATCATTTGTCATTATTTTATTTATTTATTAACAATTATTTTTATTTATTACCATTTATTATCATTTATTTTATTAATATTTATTTATTTATTATTATTATTTTTATCATTTATTATTTTATAATCTATATTTATTATCATTTATTTTTATTAATATTTATTTACTTATTATTATTATTATTATTATCATTTATTATTTTATAATCTATATTTATTATCATTTATTTTTATTAATATTTATTTATTATTATTATTATCATTTATTATTTTATAATCTATATTTATTATCATTTATTTTTATTAATATTTATTATTATTATTATTATTATTATTATCATTTATTATTTTATAATCTATATTTATTATCATTTATTTTTATTAATATTTATTTATTTATTTATTTATTATTATCATTTATTATTTTATAATCTATATTTATTATCATTTATTTTTATTAATATTTATTATTATTATTATTATTATCATTTATTATTTTATAATCTATATTTATTATCATTTATTTATTCTGTATTATCATTTATCATCTCATTTTATTTATTATCATCTATTATTATTATGTATGACCATTTATTCTAATAATAATAATAATAAAACTTTATTTATACCCCGCCACCAGTTCCCCGTGGGGACTCGGGGCGGCTCACAATGTTACAAAGTAGCAGCGCAAATACATTAACAATATACACAGTTTATTGTGTATATATCCAATCTAGTTTTTATTTTGGAATTATATATATATATATATATGTATAACATTTTATTTTCCTATCTATCCTATGAGATGATTCTTATTCCTATTCTTGTTCCAGATTCTGCCTGCAACCGCCGGCCCAACATGGTAAGCCTTTGAGAAGGAATGGAGGAACTAATAGGATGCTCTGAGTTCAGCCACGTTCCAGCGGTAGCATTCTCTCCTGACATTGCCACCCTCTTTTGCAGGAGCAGGAGGCCACGCAGGAGCATCAGCAGCAGCAGGAAGCCAACCAGACGTTTCCCCGGAAGCAGCTCGTCCGCGAAGATGACAATCTCCAGGTTAGGAAGCAGCATCCTGACTTCATATTATTCCTTATCTATATCACATTGTGATGATCGTTCCTGCCCCGCTTTTATCATAGTCCATATATTATAATATATTACATAATATTATTAATATTATGTAATATATATTGCATTATTATATTTATTGGGTACACTATTATATTGTAACTATTATTGATATAGATTATTAATATTCTTTAATGTATTGTATATTATTGTATTTTGGGCACACTATTATATATTATATAAATACATAATTTTAATATTATATTTATTGGGTACTTATTTATTATCACTATATATATATTAATATTTTCTTATGACATGCCTGGATTTAACGTCAGGGGAAACCTTTACCTTTTTATGTATTATATTATTGTATTTATTGGGTACATTATTATATAGTACTAGCTGTGCCCGGCCGCGCGTTGCTGTGTCTGAGTCTGGTGGTGTTGTTCAGTCTACATTAGGTTGTATTGATGCTGTGACCTCCACCTTCTTTATACTCACATTAGTCGTAGTATTTGAAGTCTGTTACCTTCTTCAATTTTTGTGTTGATGGATAATTGATTGAGATCCCTGTTGTCTTTGGTTTGTTGTTAGTTGTAATGTCTGATTCTGCTGAGTGCGGTTTATATTTTTATTGTGGTACAATAGTCCTTTTTTTTTGTTTTGCCTGTGTAGCTGTTTATTATTATTGTTCTTGTAGTGATTATGAAGGTTGGATAAGTTAGATGCTACTGTATTGTTTTTTGGAGGCCCAGTGTAGCACTGACTGGCCTCTCAGCCTCAGTGCCTGGCTGTTTCTTGCCTGTGATGGTGTTGATTCTTATTGTTGTTGTTGTTGTCATTGTTATTATTGTAATTGTTTTTTTGGAGGCCAAGTGTGAATGTAGGGATTGGGGAGGTGGATGAGTTGTGTTGTCAAATTTTGTATTTGTTATCGTCACAATGCGTTGTTGTGAGTTTTGTGGGTCCGGATTGTGGTTTTGTGGTGTGGTTGTGTTGTTGTAACCTGGAGGCAAGCCTTTTGCATTGTGTTGCCAAATTTCGTATTTCTGGGATGTTTAGTTTTGTTGTTATAGTCACTGCGCAAACAACTTTTATCCTTTTATATATATAGATTATTATTATAAAATTATTTTTGTTCTTATTATATAAATATATAATTTATTATTAATATTATATTTATTGGGCACACTATTATCTATCCTTATTAGCCTATATTTTGAATAATAATCATGATAATAAATGTATTATTACCTTCTTAGGTGCCCTTCCTGGAGCTGCACGGGGAGAGCACGGAGTTTGTGGGCCGGGCGGAGGAGGCCGTGATCGCGCTCTCCAACTACCGCCTTCACATCAAGTTCAAGGAGTCCCTCGTCAATGCAAGTACCACTCGTTAAGGGATGACCCTTCGTGGGAATTAACGAGTACGACACGGCTGTGAGGCTGCAGCAGAGCCCCCACCTGAATAAATGGTATCCTTATGTCTTTATTTTGGGCAGATCCCGCTGCAGCTGATTGAGAGCGTGGAGTGCCGGGACCTCTTCCAGCTCCACTTGGTCTGCAAGGACTGCAAGATCATCAGGTATCCTTAGGACTCACATCATTAATTATATTATTATTATTATTATCATGATGATGATGATGTGATCAATAACTATAACAATAATATAATGTTGTAAAGTAATAATATAATGTGTTGTCGAAGGCTTTCATGGCCGGGATCACAGGGTTGTTGTATGTCTTTCGGGCTGTGTGGCCATGTTCCAGAAGCATTCTCTCCTGACGTTTCGCCCACATCTGTGGCAGGCATACCTCACAACCTCTGAGGATGCCTGCCATAGATGTGGGCGAAACGTCAGGAGAGAATGCTTCTGGAACATGGCCACACAGCCCGAAAGACATACAACAACCCCAATAATATAATATTATTATAATAATATATATAATATATAATAGTAAAATAATAATACAATAATATACAGTAGAGTCTCACTTATCCAACACTCGCTTATCCAACATTCTGGATTATCCAACACATTTTTGTAGTCAATGTTTTCAATATATCATGAGATTTTGGTGCTAAATTCATAAATACAGTCATTACTACATAGCATTACTACGTATTGAACTACTTTTTCTGCCAAATTTGTTGTCTAACATGATGTTTTGGTGCTTCATTTGTAAAATCATAACCTAATTTGATGTTTAATAGGCTTTTCCTTAATGCCTCCTTATTATCCAACATATTCGCTTATCCAACATTCTGCTGGCCTGTTTATGTTGCATAAGTGAGACTCTACTGTAGTAAAGTAATATGATACAATAATACAATATTGTAATAAAATATAGTGATATAATTATAATAATAATAATATGTGAGAGGGGATCAATATCATAACAATAGTGTGGTTTATGGGAATAATATAAGAACACACCCACCTGTCTATATATATAAAAGAGTGATGGCATCACGGCAGCGGACAAAACAACAAAACTACAGGCCCCCCAACCTTGAAATTTGACAACACAACCCATCATCCACGCCTCAAGGTTGATACAACAAAAAGAAAAGAAAAATAAAGTCCTAATTAGAGGGAAAGGAATAATTGTTTTTATCCAATTGCTGCCAGTTAGAGGACTAATCTCTGCCCACTTGGTCTCCTAGCAACCAACTCAGCCGAGGGGACAGGCAGATTTAGCCCTCACTTAGGCTTCTTCCACAGATTATCTAATTTGCACTGGATTATATGGCAGTGTAGACTCAAGGCCCTTCCACACAGCTATATAACCCATTTATATTCTTATATTATCTGCTTGGCACTGGATTATCTTGACTCCACACTGCCATATAATCCACTTCAGTGTGCATACTAAACATAAAGACAACCATACAACACACATTCAATATCACTACTACCTCAACAATTTCTCACCAACACCACCAGACTTTGCCACAGCAACGCGTGGCCGGGCACAGCTAGTATAATATATAATAGTAAAATAATAATACAATAATATAGTAAAGTAATATGATACAATAATACAATATTGTAATAAAATATAGTGATATAATTATTATAATAATAATAATATGTGAGAGGGGATCAATATCATAACAATAGTGTGGTTTATGGGAATAATATAATAACACACCCACCTGTCTATATATATAAAAGAGTGATGGCATCACGGCAGCGGACAAAACAACAAAAGTAAACACCCCACAACCTCGAAAACTGACATCACAACCCCTCATCCATGCCTCTAGGTTGATGCAACAAAAAGAAAAGAAAAATAAAGTCCTAATTAGAGGGAGAGGAAGAATTGTTTTTCTCCAATTGCTGCCAGTTAGAAGGCTAAGCTCCACCCACTTGGTCTCCTAGCAACCCACTCAGCCCAGTGTTAATAAAATAATGATAAAAAAATAAATACAAATAATACAATAAAAAATTATAAAAAACACTAAAATAATTAATACAATAAAATACTATAACAAAATGACTAAAAATAATACAACAAAATAATAAAATATAATAAATAAAAAAGATAAGTGACAATAAAATTAATTTAAAAAAAAACAAATAACGTCAAATAAAAATTCCACAACAAGTTTTAACCGATACCACCACCACTTTGCCACAGCAACGCGTGGCCGGGCACAGCTAGTATAATATATAATAGTAAAATAATAGTACAGTAATATAGTAAAGTAATATGATACAATAATACAATATTGTAATAAAATATAGTAATATAATAATAATAATAATAATAATATGTGAGAGGGGATCAATATCATAACAATAGTGTGGTTTATGGGAATAATATAATAACACACCCACCTGTATTTTATAATGTGTTTTATGAATACTGATGTAAGTTAATAATAATGTTTAACTGATTTGTCTTGCACGTGGTGGGGGGGGGGGTGGGGTGTGTGGGTGTGGATGATGGTGGGGTGCCCGGAGAGTGAGGGTGCTTGTCAGGACCCAGGCTGCAGAACACCAATAACCATGCGCAGAGACCAGAATCTATCTAATATCTTTATTAGGGAAATATATAAAGTCAATAAAAATAAGTGTAGAATATAGTTCAGGAGTAGACCTTTCAGGAAAGGTCAAATATAGTCCAGGAAAACAATGTCCAATATGTGATATTAAAGTCCAAAGTTATAATCCACTTCACCGAAACACACACTATTCGACAAGCAATAGTGTGGGGAACTGTCCATAGTCTTTGAGGCTTAAGGTAAATCCGAAGGAAACTGGGAAACAAGGCTTGAATCCGAGAAGCAAGGTCCGTGGTTTAAAACGCAAGGCAAGGCAAGACTTGAAACTTGGCAAGATCAAACTTGAAACAAGGCAAACATGAATCAAGAACTGAGTCCATAGAAGTCCGTGGTACAAGGCTGGGCAGGAAACTTGATCTGGGAACTGGAGTACGAAGTCTACACACGATCTCACTCCTCAAGCCGACGAATTGACTCTGCAAGGATTTCTTTGTGGGCAAACACCTATATAGGATCTTGTTTTCCCGCCAAGGAACACTTTCTCTGGGGAACAAGAACCGAAACCTATACTGCAGGGGTCCCCAAACTAAGGCCCGGGGGCCGGATGCGGCCCTCCGAGGTCTTTTACCTGGCCCCCGCCCTCGGTTTTATAAAATAATATATTGTATATACATATAATATTGATAATAATATTATAATGTAATACAACACTAATAGTATCACCATATAATAATATTAATTATACATTCTATATTACATATAAAATTACTAATAATATTACAGTATAGTGGTATAGTTCAATATAGTAATATATAATGCTAATATTGTGCTATGCTAATAATATAATATATTGTATGTACATATAATTTTTAAGCCACTCTGAGTCCCCTTTGGGGTGAGAAGGGTGTGATACAAATGTAGTAAATTAATGCAGTAAATAAATAAATAATAAATAAATACATTTTAGACTTAGGCTCGCCCAAAGTCTGAAATGACTTGAAGGCACACAACAACAATGACAACAACAACAATCCTAATTAACTTGACTACCTCATTGGCCAGAAGCAGGAGCACACTTCCCATTGAAATCCTGATCAATGTATGTTGGTTAAAATTGTTTTTATTTTTAAATATTGCATTGTTCTTTCATTGTTCTTGTTGTTGTTGTTTTTGCACTACAAATAAGACATGTGCAGTGTGCATCAGAATTTGTATTTTTTTTTTCAAATGCTAATCCGGCCCCTCCACAGTCTGAAGGATTGTGGACTGGCCCTCGGCTTAAAAAGTTTGAGGACCCCTGCTATACTGTGTCCAGATGCAGGACTCCTTAAAGTTTCCCAAGGGAAACAGACTTAATCAGCTAATTGTCTGGCAGCTATCCTGGCGCTCCGGCGAGTTGCCTCTCGAGCGCCTCTATCTTGATTATAATAATCCCGGCGAGAAAATGGGGGAGATTTCTGCTCAAGGCTTGTTTGGCTGACTTCTGGTGCAAGGGCTCCAAATCTGGCAGAAACGGTGGGAAACCCAAGTTTTCCTCTTCCTCTGCCACCATAGTACATGGAACGGGACTACATGGCCCATGAGTCATCACAGTGCTGTGGGTGCCTCTGTCTTGCCCCTATATAAGTGGGCCAAAACAAGGTTCTGGAATTTGGTACAATAAAAATCTGTTGGAATCTACCAGCTTGTCTTGTGGTTTTTCCTTCGGAAGACGGACCCACAGCACAACTGGGAGAAGAGAACCCGACAATAATCTATATATATAAAAGAGTGATGGCATCACGGCAGCGGACAAAACAACAAAAGTAAACACCCCACAACCTCGAAAACTGACATCACAACCCCTCATCCATGCCTCTAGGTTGATACAACAAAAAGAAAAGAAAAATAAAGTCCTAATTAGAGGGAGAGGAAGAATTGTTTTTATCCAATTGCTGCCAGTTAGAAGGCTAAGCTCCGCTCACTTGGTCTCCTAGCAACCCACTCAGCCCAGGGGACCCTTGACCTTAACTACCACCAATTCCTCAATACTTTATTTCCCATTCCACCATACTTCGCCACAGCAACGCGTGGCCGGGCACAGCTAGTATTTTATGATGTGTTTTATGAATACTGATGTAAGTTAATAATAATGTTTAACTGATTTGTCTTGCACGTGGTGGGTGTGGATGCTGGTGGGGTGCGCGGAGAGTGAGGAGGGTGCCGTGGGTGCCCGTGTCTTGCCTCTGCGTGTGTGCAGGTGCCTGTTCTGCAGCCCGGAGCGGAGCCAGGAGTGGCAGCGGCGCCTGTCGGAGGCCACGGGGCCCCCCTCGCGCCTGGAGGGCCTCTTCTCCTTCGCCTTCCACGCCTGGTGCACCCACGTCTACGCCAGCGAGAAGGAGCAGCACGGGGACCTCTGCCGGCCCGGTACCCGACAGCCCTTCGCGGCACGCGCCCCCCCCCCCCCCCACAGCGCTCCTCCTGCCCCGGGCGGGGGGGGTCCTCATCTCAGGGCTCTTCTCTCTCTCCCGCAGGGGAGCACGTGGCCTCGCGCTTCAAGAACGAGGTGGAGCGCATGGGCTTCGACAGGAACCACGCCTGGAGGGTCTCCAACATCAACGAGAAGTACAGGTGAGCGCGGGGGGGGCAGGGGGGGGCCTTCCGGGGGCGGCCGTCTTGGGGTGGCCGCCGACACTCCCGTCCCGTCCCCCCGTCTGTCACAGGCTGTGCAGCAGCTACCCGCAGGAGCTCATCGTCCCGGCCTGGATCTCCGACAAGGAGCTGGAGAGCGTGGCCGCCTTCCGATCCTGGAAGCGCATCCCCGCCGTGGTTTACAGGTGAGCACAAACCTATTGTTTTGTATTATTATATCATTGTTATATACCAAGGGTCCCCAAACTAAGGCCCGGGGGCCGGATGCGGCCCTCCAAGTTCATTTACCTGGCCCCCGCCCTCAGTTTTATAATATAATATTTTTATATCAGTTTTAATAATATAAGATATTGTATATACATATAATATTGATAATATTGTTACACAATATAATACTAATAGTAATACCATATAATAATATTAATTATATGTTATATATTACATATTATATAATAGTATAGTGGTATAGTTCAATATAGTAATATATAATGCTCATATTGTGTTATGCTAATAATATAATATATTGTATGTACATATAATATTGATAATAATCTTATTATTACCTTACAATACAATACTAATAGTAATACCATATAATAATATTAATTATATGTTATATATTACATATTATATAATAGTATAGTGGTATAGTTCAATATAGTAATATATAATGCTCATATTGTGTTAGTTCAATATAGTAATATATAATGCTCATATTGTGTTATGCTAATAATATAATATATTGCATGTACATATAATATTGATAATAATCTTATTATTACCTTACAATACAATACTAATAGTAATACCATATAATAATATTAATTATATGTTATATATTACATATTATATAATAGTATAGTGGTATAGTTCAATATAGTAATATATAATGCTCATATTGTGTTAGTTCAATATAGTAATATATAATGCTCATATTGTGTTATGCTAATAATATAATATATTGTATGTACATATAATATTGATAATAATCTTATTATTACCTTACAATACAATACTAATAGTAATACCATATAATAATATTAATTATATGTTATATATTACATATTATATAATAGTATAGTGGTATAGTTCAATATAGTAATATATAATGCTCATATTGTGTTAGTTCAATATAGTAATATATAATGCTCATATTGTGTTATGCTAATAATATAATATATTGTATGTACATATAATATTGATAATAATCTTATTATTACCTTACAATACAATACTAATAGTAATACCATATAATAATATTAATTATATGTTATATATTACATATTATATAATAGTATAGTGGTATAGTTCAATATAGTAATATATAATGCTCATATTGTGTTAGTTCAATATAGTAATATATAATGCTCATATTGTGTTATGCTAATAATATAATATATTGCATGTACATATAATATTGATAATAATCTTATTATTACCTTACAATACAATACTAATAGTAATACCATATAATAATATTAATTATATGTTATATATTACATATTATATAATAGTATAGTGGTATAGTTCAATATAGTAATATATAATGCTCATATTGTGTTAGTTCAATATAGTAATATATAATGCTCATATTGTGTTATGCTAATAATATAATATATTGTATGTACATATAATATTGATAATAATCTTATTATTACCTTACAATACAATACTAATAGTAATACCATATAATAATATTAATTATATGTTATATATTACATATTATATAATAGTATAGTGGTATAGTTCAATATAGTAATATATAATGCTCATATTGTGTTAGTTCAATATAGTAATATATAATGCTCATATTGTGTTATGCTAATAATATAATATATTGTATGTACATATAATATTGATAATAATCTTATTATTACCTTACAATACAATACTAATAGTAATACCATATAATAATATTAATTATATGTTATATATTACATATTATATAATAGTATAGTGGTATAGTTCAATATAGTAATATATAATGCTCATATTGTGTTAGTTCAATATAGTAATATATAATGCTCATATTGTGTTATGCTAATAATATAATATATTGTATGTACATATAATATTGATAATAATCTTATTATTACCTTACAATACAATACTAATAGTAATACCATATAATAATATTAATTATATGTTATATATTACATATTATATAATAGTATAGTGGTATAGTTCAATATAGTAATATATAATGCTAATATTGTGTTATGCTAATAATATAATATATTGTATGTACATACAGCTGCTCTGAGTCCCCTTCGGGGTGAGAAGGGCGGGATATAAATGTAGTAAATAAATGCAGTAAATAAATAATTAATTTTAGACTTAGGCTCGGCCAAAGTCTGAAATGACTTGAAGGCACACAACAACAACAACAACAACAATCCTAATTAACTTGACTATCTCATTGGCCAGTAGCAGGCCCACACTTTCCATTGAAATCCTGATAGGTTTATGTTGGTTAAAATTGTTTTCATTTTTAAATATTGTATTGTTTTTTCGTTGTTGTTGTTGTTGCACTACAAATAAGACATGTGCAGTATGCATAGGAATTTGTTTTGTTTATTTCAAATGACAATTCGGCCCCTCAACAGTCTGAAGGATTGTGGACCAGCTGTCGGCTTCAAAAGTTTGGGGACCCTTGTTATATACAGTAGAGTCTCACTTATCCAACGTTGTGGATTATCCAAGCCATTTCTGTAGTTGATGTTTTCAATCTATCATGATATTCGTAAATACAGTCATTACTACATAGCATTACTGCGTATTGAACTACTTTTTCTGTCAATTTTGTTTTGGTGCTTGATTTGTAAAATCATAACCTAATTGGATGTTTAATAAGCTTTTCCTTAATCCCTCCTTACTATCCAACATATTCGCTTATCCAACATGCTGCCGGCCTGTTTATGTTGCATAAGTGAGACTCTACTGTAATAGTAATTTAGTATAATATAGAGATGTAAGAGTCATTAGTATAATATATGTAGATATAATAGTATTAGTTTAATATAATACTTAGAGATCTTATAATATTAATGTATTATAACCTATAGAAACATAATATGCATATGATTATAAATGTACTAGCTGTGCCCGGCCATGCGTTGCTGTGGCATTTTCTGGTGGTGTTGGTGAGAAATTGTTGAGGTCGTGGTGGTATTGAATGTCTGTTGTATGGTTGTCTTTATGTTTAGTATGCACACTGAAGTGGATTATATGGCAGTGTGGACTCAAGATAATCCAGTGCAAAGCAGATAATATAAGATTCTAAATGGATTATATAGCTGTGTGGAAGGGCCTTGAGTCTACACTGCCATATAATCCAGTTCAAATCTGATAATCTGTGGAAGAGGCCTAAGTGAGGCCTAACTGTGCCTGTCCCCTGGGCTGAGGAGGTTGCTAGGAGACCAAGTGGGCGGAGCTTAGCCTTCAAAGTGGCAGCAATTGGATAAAAACTATTATTCCTCTCCCTGTAATTAGGACTTTATTTTACTTTTTTTTTGTATCAACCTAGAGCCGTGAATGATGGGTTGTGTTGTCAAATTTCGAGGTTGGGAGGCCTGTAGTTTTGTTGCTTTGTCCGCTGCCCTGATGCCATCACTCTTTTATATATATAGATTATGACATGGGGTAAGCATAAAGGCAGGCACGTAGGGGGCGTTCTCAGGGCTCGAAATGGCCCAGATCTGGACTTTTCCCAAATGCTAAGCAGGGTCAGGCCTGGTCGGGGATCGGATGGGAGTGGGAAGAGACCCCGCCCGAGGGAGCCTAGGAACCGACCCACGGGTTGTGGTGGATGGGCGGGGGGGGGGGGTTCCCCGAGAGGCCGAGCTAGCTGTCCGCTTCCCACCCACAGGCACCAGAGCAACGGGGCGGTCATTGCGCGCTGCGGCCAGCCGGAGGTCAGCTGGTGGGGCTGGAGGAACGCTGACGACGAGCACCTGGTCCAGTCCGTGGCCAAGGCCTGCGCCGTGGACGCCCGGGCCAAGGTGGCCGACCCGCGAGGAGGGCGAGGGGGGGGGCGGATACTCCGACCCAGAGTTCGGGAAGGACGGCGCGGAGCCCCCGAAGCTGCTCATCCTGGACGCACGCTCCTACGCCGCCGCCGTGGCCAACCGGGCCAAGGGAGGGGGCTGCGAGTGCCCAGGTGAGCGGGGCGGGGCGGGGCGGGGGCCCCTTGGGGGATCCAAAAAGGGAGTCTAAGCCCTGAGCAGGCCCGGATCAGGTCAGGCTGATTAGAGCATTCTACAAGCATGCGCAGAAGGCTACGGGGAAATTAGAGCATTCTACAAGCATGCGCAGAGGGCTACGGGGAAATTAGAGCACTCTACAAGCATGCGCAGAGGGCTACGGGGAAATTAGAGCCTTCTACAAGCATGCGCAGAGGGCTACGGGGAAATCAGAGCATTCTACAAGCATGCGCAGAGGGCTACGGGGAAATTAGAGCCTTCTACAAGCATGCGCAGAAGGCTACGGGGAAATTAGAGCCTTCTACAAGCATGCGCAGAAGGCTACGGGGAAATTAGAGCATTCTACAAGCATGCGCAGAGGGCTACGGGGAAATTAGAGCCTTCTACAAGCATGCGCAGAGGGCTACGGGGAAATTAGAGCATTCTACAAGCATGCGCAGAGGGCTACGGGGAAATTAGAGCCTTCTACAAGCATGCGCAGAGGGCTACGGGGAAATTAGAGCATTCTACAAGCATGCGCAGAGGGCTACGGGGAAATTAGAGCATTCTACAAGCATGCGCAGAAGGCTACGGGGAAATTAAAGCATTCTACAAGCATGCGCAGAAGGCTACGGGGAAATTAGAGCATTCTACAAGCATGCGCAGAAGCCTACGGGGAAATTAGAGCATTCTACAAGCATGCGCAGAGGGCTACGGGGAAATTAGAGCCTTCTACAAGCATGCGCAGAGGGCTACGGGGAAATTAGAGCATTCTACAAGCATGCGCAGAGGGCTACGGGGAAATTAGAGCCTTCTACAAGCATGCGCAGAAGGCTACGGGGAAATTAGAGCATTCTACAAGCATGCGCAGAAGGCTACGGGGAAATTAGAGCATTCTACAAGCATGCGCAGAAGGCTACGGGGAAATTAGAGCATTCTACAAGCATGCGCAGAGGGCTACGGGGAAATTAGAGACTTCTACAAGCATGCGCAGAGGGCTACGGGGAAATTAGAGCATTCTACAAGCATGCGCAGAAGGCTACGGGGAAATTAGAGCATTCTACAAGCATGCGCAGAAGGCTACGGGGAAATTAGAGCATTCTACAAGCATGCGCAGAGGGCTACGGGGAAATTAGAGCCTTCTACAAGCATGCGCAGAGGGCTACGGGGAAATTAGAGCATTCTACAAGCATGCGCAGAAGGCTACGGGGAAATTAGAGCATTCTACAAGCATGCGCAGAGGGCTACGGGGAAATCAGAGCATTCTACAAGCATGCGCAGAGGGCTACGGGGAAATTAGAGCATTCTACAAGCATGCGCAGAGGGCTACGGGGAAATTAGAGCCTTCTACAAGCATGCGCAGAGGGCTACGGGGAAATCAGAGCAGTCTACAAGCATGCGCAGAGGGCTACGGGGAAATCAGAGCATTCTACAAGCATGCGCAGAGGGCTACGGGGAAATTAGAGCCTTCTACAAGCATGCGCAGAGGGCTACGGGGAAATTAGAGCATTCTACAAGCATGCGCAGAGGGCTACGGGGAAATTAGAGCCTTCTACAAGCATGCGCAGAGGGCTATGGGGAAATCAGAGCAGTCTACAAGCATGCGCAGAGGGCTACGGGGAAATCAGAGCATTCTACAAGCATGCGCAGAGGGCTACGGGGAAATCAGAGCAGTCTACAAGCATGCGCAGAAGGCTACGGGGAAATTAGAGCAGTCTACAAGCATGCGCAGAAGCCTACGGGGAAATCAGAGCAGTCTACAAGCATGCGCAGAAGGCTGACTGAAGCAAAGGGGAAAGGATGGGACTGCCCCTCGCTTCTTTCCACGTCTCTGGTTTACTCACATCCTTCATGTGTTCCTCGTAGCCCAGCGGCATAGCTTCTCAGTCCGGTTTCAGACACGTTTGAGGTAGTTTATCTGTGCGCAGGTGGCATGGGGATCTTGCAGACGTTGAGCAAGTGGTCCAGCGTCCGAGAGGGATCCAAAAAGGGAGTCTAAGCCCTGGGCAGGCCCGGATCGGGTCAGGCTCTCAGGAACCAGAGCACTCCCTCACTTCCTCCCTCCCGCCCGTCTCTTCCAGAGTACTACCCCAACTGCGAGGTGGTCTTCATGGGCATGGCCAACATCCACTCCATCCGGAAGAGCTTCCAGTCCCTGCGCCTGCTCTGCAGCCAGGTCCCCGACCCAGGAAAGTACGTCCCGGCCCCCTCGCGCCCCCCCTCCCACCCTGCCTTCCCCCCCCTCGGGGCTCCGGTGCGGTTTCCCGTTGACACTCCCCTCTCCCCCCCCCCGCTCCTGTGTCCGTCCTCCGCTGCAGCTGGCTCTCGTCGCTGGAGGGCACCAAGTGGCTGCAGCACCTGTCGGTCCTGCTGAAGTCGGCGCTGCTGGTGGTGCACGCGGTGGAGCGGGACCGGCGCCCGGTGCTCGTGCACTGCTCCGACGGCTGGGACCGCACCCCCCAGATCGTGGCCCTGGCCAAGCTGCTCCTCGACCCCTACTACCGGACCATCGAGGTCAGACCCGGGAACGGGGGGAGGGGGGGGGCGGCGGAGGGGGGGGAGGGCAGCGGGAGTCGAGCCCCCCGCCCCCCCCCCCCATATCTCCTTCGTGGGCCTTGCAGGGCTTCCAGGTGCTGGTGGAGACGGAGTGGCTGGACTTTGGGCACAAGTTTGCCGACCGCTGTGGGCACGGGGAGCAGGCGGGCGACCCCAACGAGCGCTGCCCGGTCTTCCTGCAGTGGCTGGACTGCGCCCACCAGCTCCAGAGGCAGTTCCCCTGCTCCTTCGAGTTCAGCGAAGCATTCCTGGTGAGACCCCCCCCCCCCCCCGGGAGGCCCCACTTGCCCCGATGGCCCCGCCTGCGGGTGGCAATACCCAGGGCGAGTGTCCATCATGGGACAACCCCCCCCCCCCGCTGCCCTGTCCCGCAGGTGAAGCTGGTCCAGCACACCTACTCCTGCCTCTTTGGCACATTCCTGTGCAACAACGCCAAGGAGCGCGGCGAGAAGCACACCCAGGAGAGGACCTGCTCCGTGTGGTCCCTGCTCCGGCCCGGGAACAAGGCCTTCCAGAACCTGCTCTACTGCTCCCAGTCCGACTCCGTACGTGCGCCCCCCCCACCCCCTGCCCCCCCCGTCTGTGGTGGTCCTGCGTCGAGAGTCGGCCGCGCAGCCGCCCTCGGTCAAGCCCCTGCCCCGGGCGGGTGTCTCTGCCGCAGGTGCTGTTCCCGGTGTGCCACGTGCGGAACCTCATGCTCTGGAGCGCCGTCTACCTGCCCGGCTCCTCCCCCTCGACCCCTGCCGACGACCCCTGCACCCCCTACCCGCTCCCGGCCCCCGGCCCCGAAGAGGCCCCGCTGGGCAGGTGAGCAGACCGGGGCGCCGAGAGGGCCAGCCGGGGAGGAGAGGGCTCGAGGGGGCTGACCACGTGTGTCCCCCCCCCCCCGTGTCCCCCCCAGGCTGCCCAAGACCCGCTCCTTCGACAACCTGGCCTTGGCCTGCGACGGCGGCCACAGCGGCCCCCCGCCCGCCGCCCGGCGCAGCAGCGACCCCAGCCTGGGGGAGAAGTGGCCGGAGCACCGCCGCTCCCTGGAGCCCGGCGACCCCTTCGAGGGGGGCCGGGGGGCGGAGCTCTCCCTGGCGGTGGCCCCGGGCCAGATGGAGAACATCCTGCAGGAGGCCACGGAGGAGGAGGGGGAGGGCCCCCCCGACACCCCGGCCCCCCCGGAGGCCCCGAGCGCCTCCTTCCCGTGGCTGGGCACCGGGGAGGAGGCGGAGGCGCTGGAGCTGCACCGCTTGGCCGCCTCCCTCAACCGGACCCCCCCTCCCGCCCCCCTCCCCCTGCGCCCTGCCCTTGCGCGACTACGGGGGGGGCGGCCGGAGGGGGGCGGCGGGGGGTAAGGGGGCCCGCAGGGGGGGGGTCTCGCCGCCCTCGCCGCCTCCGCTGCCACCCGGCAGCCCCGACCCGCCCCCCGCCCCCCGCGGCCCCCTGGACGACGACGACGGGATGCCGGCCTACGCGGACGCCGTGCAGCAGCGGCTGCGGCAGATCGAGAGCGGGCACCAGGCGGAGGTGGAGACCCTCCGGAAGCAGCTGCAGGAGCTGCACAGCCGCCTCGAGGGGCGCCTCCTCAACGGCGCCCTCCACTGCAACGGACTCCCCTGCGGACTCGGACAGGTGGTAAGTCCGCCCGTCCGTCGGTCGGTCGGTCGGTCGGTCGGTCAGAGCCTGGGGGCACCTGGGTGGCGGCCGTTCCCGCACTCAAGGCCCCCTCCCCTCCGCTCCCCTCCGCTCCCCTCCGCTCCGCTCTCCTCGCCCGCAGGTGACGCGCTGGCCCCCCGACCCCCTGGGCGCCCACTGCCACGGCTGCGACACCGCCTTCTGGCTCGCCAGCAGGAAGCACCTCTGCAGGTAACGGGCCCCGCCCCCGCCCCCCGCCCCACTGGCTTCCCGTTTCCCGCCTGCCTCCTGGCTTCCTCCCACGCGTGTGTGTTTCCAGGAACTGCGGGAACGTCTTCTGCGCCTCGTGCTGCAACCAGAAGGTCCCGGTCCCGGTCCCGGAGCCCATCCGCCTCTGCAAGGCCTGCTCCTCCGGACTTGGGCCCCACAACAACGACCCCACTGCCGCCACCGCTGCCGCCGCCCACTCGAACTGAACCAAGGGGGGGGGGCGTCATGGCCGCCGCGGAAAGACCCGGAAGGGGGCGGCCATTTTGTAACTGGATTTTGCTGGAACCCGGGCGGGGGCGACGCGTGTTTGTCGGTTCGGTGGTCGTTGTCGCTGCTGCTGCTGCTGCTGCTCTTGGGAGACGTTGTGGGCGACGCAACGGGCGCTGCCTTCTTCTCTTCCTCCTCCTCCTCCTCCTCTTTCAAAATGGCCGGCCTCGGAAGCGTTGGGGTTATTTATTCTCGGTATTTCCGATCATCCGGATTGGGGAAATAATAATAATAATGATAATAATACACAACTTTATTTGTATCCCGCTCCCTCTCGGAAAGGGGTTTGGGATGGCTTACCACGTAAATACAAAACAATCGCCGCCACGACAGACGTGCCAAGGATATATCTACATTCTGATTACGGGTCTATTCCATATTATTATTATTATTATTATTAGTGGCTCGTTCCATGCCAAGCAGTCCAAAACGTTCCCACCACCACGTTGTCTCGTTCTATAACGGAAGTCATAAGTCTGAGCTCACACGGAGACAAGTACATGGATGGATGGATGGATGGATGGATGGATGGATGGATAGATAGATAAATAAATAAATAGATAGATAGATAGATAGATCGATAGATGAATAGATAGAGAAATAGATGGATCAGTAGATAGATGGATGGATGGTTGGATGGATGGACAGACAGATAGATGGATAGGTGGACAGACAGATCAATGGATGGAGCGATGGATGGATGGATGGATGGATGGATGGATGGATGGATGGATGGATGGATGGATGGATGGATGGATAAATAAATAGATAGATCGATCGATCGATCGATCGATAGATGAATAGATAGAGAAATAGATGGATCAGTAGATAGATGGATGGATGGTTGGATGGATGGACAGACAGATAGATGGATAGGTGGACAGACAGATGAATGGATGGAGCGATGGATGGATGGATGGATGGATGGATGGATGGATGGATGGATGGATGGATGGATGGATGGATAAATAAATAGATAGATCGATCGATCGATCGATCGATCGATAGATGAATAGATAGAGAAATAGATGGATCAGTAGATAGATGGATGGATGGTTGGATGGATGGACAGACAGATAGATGGATAGGTGGACAGACAGATGAATGGATGGAGCGATGGATGGATGGATGGATGGATGGATGGATGGATGGATGGATGGATGGATGGATGGATGGATGGATGGATAAATAAATAGATAGATCGATCAATCGATCGATCGATAGATGAATAGATAGAGAAATAGATGGATCAGTAGATAGATGGATGGATGGTTGGATGGATGGACAGACAGATAGATGGATAGGTGGACAGACAGATGAATGGATGGAGCGATGGATGGATGGATGGATGGATGGATGGATGGATGGATGGATGGATGGATGGATGGATGGATGGATGGATAAATAAATAGATAGATCGATCGATCGATCGATAGATGAATAGATAGAGAAATAGATGGATCAGTAGATAGATAGATGGATGGTTGGATGGATGGACAGACAGATGAATGGATGGATGGATGGATGGATGGATGGATGGATAAATAGATAAATAAACCACCAAGACGTCCTAGGTGGTTCTCCGAGCGGTCACAAGCAACATGATCATCGGCGTATTGGAGTTCTATCACAGACATCATAGGTGGTCATCTGAACATGCACAGAGTACGTTCTCATCGGCATATTCAACGGTGGGAATGTTGAGACCACTCGGCATGGAACGGCCCCGTCTGTATTATTATTATTATTATTATTATTATTATTTTCCAACCGACGAAGCACTTCCCACAACTTGTATAACAATAACAACTTTGTTGTTCTCCTTCCTTCCTATGTAAAGCAGGAAAGAATAGCTGTGTGTACATGTATGTATGTATGTATGTATGTATGTATGTATATAATGCCCTCTTTGCTCCTTGATCTTTGTCATTTTCTCCCCTTCTTTTGTCAATAAAGTGTTGCATTATTTTAGAATGTTTTGATATACAGACTATTTACTTCCAACATTTATATCCCGCCTGTTCACAATGGGCGACCATTCGATGCCTACACATCATTAAAACATAGCAATAAAAATCCAATTAAATCCAATTAAAACAATACATTATCATCTGCATATTGGAGTTTGCTCCAGATCCGTCATCGGATGGGTCCAGGTAATATAATCTATATATATAAAAGAGTGATGGCATCACGGCGACCCACAAAACGACAGGCCCCCCAACCTCGAAATTTGACAACACAACCCCTCATCCACGCCTCTAGGTTGATACAACAAAAAGAAAAGAAAAATAAAGTCCTAATTAGAGAGAGAGGAATAATTGCTTTTATCCAATTGCTGCCAGTTAGAAGGCTAAGCTCCTCCCACTTGGTCTCCTAGCAACCCAATAAAAAATAATAAAAAACACTAAAAATAATTAAAAACACTAAAAGATTAATACAATAAAATACTATAATAACAGAAAATAACTACAAATAATACAAGAAAATAATAAAATATAAATAAAAAGATAACTTACAATAAAATATTAATACAATAAAATACGATAACTAAAAATAATACAAGAAAATAATAAAATATAATAAATAAAAAGATAACTTACAATAAAATTAATAAAAAATGCAAATAACGTCAAATAAAAATTACACAACCATTTTTAACCAATACCACCACCACTTTGCCACAGCAACGCGTGGCCGGGCACAGCTAGTATTATATATATGTTATATATATAATTTAATTTAATATAATAACTACAATAATACACAATATAATTAAATATACTAATATATAAACAAAATATAATATAATGTAATATACTAATAAAGTACAGTAGAGTCTCACTTATCCAACACTCGCTTATCCAACGTTCTGGATTATCCAACACATTTTTGTAGTCAATGTTTTCAATACATCGTGATATTTTGGTGCTAAATTCGTAAATACAGTAATTGCTACATAGCATTACTGTGTATTGAACTACTTTTTCTGTCAAATTTGTTGTATAAAATGATGTTTTGGTGCTTAATTTGTAAAAACTAATTTGATGTTTAATAGGCTTTTCCTTAATCTCTCCTTATTATCCAACATATTCGCTTATCCAACGTTCTGCCGGCCCGTTTACGTTGGATAAGCGAGACTCTACTGTAATATAAGATTAATATATATATAAACAAAAATATAATAAAAATAGAGTATTGATAATATATAAGTATATGCAATGGGAGGATAATATAATAAAATTATAATTTAATACATATATAATTAATATATAAGATGATATAATAATGGGATCATATCATAATAAAATAGAATAAAATAGTATAATAATGTAAATATAATATTATAATAAAATAATTAAAATATAATAATATATACCAATAAGGTAATATATTAACATCATAATATAAAAGATAATATAATGTAATAATATAATGATAATATAAAAATTGCAATATAATATACTAAGGTAATTAATAATATAATATACTAGTAAGGTAATATAATAATATAATAAAATATAATATTAATATAATGTAATAATATAACAAAATAGCATCATTAGTAATATAATGATTATAATAATATAATATACTAATGATAATATGTTGATATATAATAAATAATATAATATATAAATAATATACTACTATTAATATAATTCGTATATTATTTATATATTATATTTATTATTTATCATATTATTATATTATTTATTAATAATATAATGGCGCCGCTGGTGGCGCAGTGTGTTAAAGCACCGAGCTGCTGAACTTGCAGACCGAAAGGTCCCAGGTTCAAATCCCGGGAGCAGAATGAGCGCCCGCTGTCAGCCCCAGCTCCTGCCAACCGAGCAGTTTGAAAACATGCCAATGTGAGTAGATCAATAGGTACCGCTCTGGTGGGAAGGTAACATTGGCGCTCCATGCAGTCATGCCAGTGGCCACATGACCTGGAGATGTCTATGGACAACGCCGGCACTTCAGCTTAGAAATGGAGATGAGCCCCAACCCCCAGAGTGTGAGTAGATCAATAGGTACTGCTTTGGTGGGAAGGTTAATTGTGCTCCATGCAGTCATGCCAGTGGCCACATGACCTGGAGATGTCTATGGACAACGCCGGCACTTCAGCTTAGAAATGGAGATGAGCCCCAACCCCCAGAGTGTGAGTAGATCAATAGGTACTGCTTTGGTGGGAAGGTTAATTGTGCTCCATGCAGTCATGCCAGTGGCCACATGACCTGGAGATGTCTATGGACAACGCCGGCTCTTTGGCTTAGACATGGAGATGAGCCCCAACCCCTTGGTGCCCCTCCTTAACGACCCACTCGTTAGTGTCCGTTGGAACACCCATTACTCCTTGAAGCTCATTTCCGAAATGCAGAACGGTAAGATTTATTAATTTAATTTAATAAACTGATTAATTTTAAATGAATTGAAACTAACCATTTAAATTCATCTTGATTGACAAAATAATTAATTAAAACACCTTATGAAACTTTTAATTAAATTAACGAACTTTAATTGCTTATAATTCTATAATTTCATAATTAATTAAAATGCCTTATGAAGCTTTTAATTAATTAGTATTTTAATTAACTGAAATAATTTAATTTTCATTTTAATAAATAAATTACATTACATTAAATTTGTTTTTACAAAAACTGCCATTTATTTATTTATTTATTTATTTTAAAAAAAATTATCGTTTAACTAATGTAAAAATAACTTAATTACATACAAAGAAATTATGGTCCATTTAATTAATTTTTTTTAAGTACTTAAAACCATTTGTTGTTTTTTTTAATTAATGAAAATTTATTTTTACGAAAACTGCAATTTATTTACTTATTTTTTATTTTATTTTATTAAATAATTTAATCCTTTAATTAATTTTAAAATAACATAATTACATACAAAAATAGGTTTGATTATTTTTTTTAAGTACTTAAAACCATTTTTTAAATTTACTTTTTTTTCCGTGTCAGGAGCAACTTGAGTCGCTTCTGGAGTGAAAGAATTGGCCGTCTGCAAGGACGTTGCCCAGGGGACACCCAGATGTTTTTTGATGTTTTACCATCCTTGTGGGAGGCTTCTCTCATGTCCCTGCATGGAGCTGGAGCTGAGAGAGGGAGCTCATCCGCGCTCTCCCCGGGTGGGATTTGAACCTGGCAGCCTTCAGGTCAGCAGCCCAGCCTTCAAGTCGTGAGGCTTTAGCCCACTACGCCATTGGGGGCTCCTAATTTAAAATTATTTAAATTAAATATTATTAATTTATTGTAATTTATTTTATTTAAATTAAATATTATTATTTATTTTATTTAATATATTTAATATATTATATATTTATATATTTAATATATAAATATAATATATTTATATATTTAATATTATATATTTATATATTTAATATATTTAATATTATATATTTATATATTTATATATTTAATATTATATATTTATATATTTAATATATTTATATTTAATATTTATATATTTAATATATTTAAAAAATCACAATTTTGCGGAACTTGTGAGAAACCCGTTTCTGGAAATTTCTACAAACGATGACCACAGTTGGAAATACCATTGTTTTTTGGGATTAATTTATTATCTTTCCTGCAAAGCAAAGCTCGTTCCAACGTTTTGTCACCATCACCGTTTCCTTGGTTCTCCGTTTGATTATATTTTATTTAAAATCGGCAAAGTCCTTGGCTGACGATCTTCGTAGAATCAGGAAACACGAGAGGAAAGGGGGGGGAGGGGAAGTCCTTGTGAGTGCGAGTGTGAGTGCGAGTGTGAGAAGGAGGAGGGGGTGCCTTGACGTTGTTTACAGTTCTTTGCACATACATTTACACACTTACTTAGCATACACCAATCCGTTACAAAAAAAAGAAAGGCGATCGGGAGCCCGGGTGCAGAGGAAGCGATGTCACGGGAGGGAATCACGTCACGAGAACCGTCGTGCGAGCCACGTGAAAAGGGGATACGGTCCCCCGCGGATACGGTCCCCTCACACGGCACTTTCTCGGGCTCCCAAATAATCATGTTAAGTTTGTGAAATAAGTCTTTTTCACGGAGGAATCACGTCACGAGAACCGTCGTGCGAGCCACGTGAAAACCTCATGACCCACATGAAAATGATCAACTTTCTCAGACTCCCACATTTTTTTCAAATAATAACAATAATGCTAATTTGTGAGCAGAGAAGACTTTTGCACGGAGAATAACAGTCATGTGGCCCTCGTGAAAAAATGGCCGATCCACGTGAAAACCAGACTCTCGCACAACACTCTTTCTCAGGATATCAAACAAAAATAATTGTAAGCTTGTTAAATATAGACCATCCACTTCCACTTCTTTTAATTCCACTTTTGAAATAAAATTAAATATCTAGACATTTAAATATTGTTCATACCACTCGTCTCTTCACCGAATAATTACGTCACGTTAAAATAGAATTAATTGAAGCATCGAAAGAGTTAAAAAAATAGAAATTAAAATTAAAAGGCTATATTGTACAGTTTCACATTGGCATCCAGTGGTTTTTTGTTTTTATTTTTATTTTAATAAAGAAAGGCATTAATTCCTTTTTGTAAGTTTCCTCGTTATAATCCGTCTATATGGCACTCTCGTTAAAATCCCAGACACAAAATTTTAATTAAAAAAAATTTAAAAAATAATTTTAAAAAATTTAAACGTTAAATTAAAAATTAAATTAATTTTAAAAAAAATTTAAACATTAATTAAATTTTTTAAACATTAAGTTTAAAGAAAATTTAAAATATTTTAAATTTTAAAAAAAACAGGAACCTACACTTGTTTTTCAATACTTCGTTCGTTAGTGTTAAGGGCACAATTATTCGGCGACCAAAAAAATAAAAAATAAAAATAAGTTAATTAAAAGGAATGTAAGATGTATAAGAGTTTGGCCTAGTCAAATTTTAACGCTTGTTAAAATTCCAGACACAAAATAAGATTTTAATTAAAAAAATTAATTAAAAATAATTTACAAAAATTAAATTAAAAAAACAAGAACCTACACTTGTTTTTCAATACTTGGTTTGTTAGTATTAAGAGCACGATTATTTGGCGACCAAAAAAAAAAAGGTTAATTAAAAGGAATGTAAAAAGTTGTATAGTTTGGCCTAGTCTTATATATATTAGGAATGCAATTAGTTTATTTTCCTATTTATTTATTCATATATTTATATTTATAATTTTTGGCTGTTGGGATTCCCATTAACACTTAATCTGAATATTTCACCATCAATTAACGATGCGAAAAACGACAACGCAACAAGACCATGAATACACAGCCTTGGCGTTCAGCTCAAAGTTACGCAAAATACTGAATATTATTGATTCAATCAATACTAATTAATACAATTAATAATCTTAATTCCCCTTGTATTAATTAATCCGAGTCTCCCGTTATTTTTTTCGTTCTTTTCATAACGACAAAGAAAATTTTTCGTTGTCACAATACAGAAAAACAAGTCATTCCATCTCCCGTATTAATTAATTAATCAATCCAATTAATATTATTTTCTCAAAAATTAAATATATAGAAATTAATTCAATTAATAAGATGAATTCCCCCAGTATTTAATTAACCCGAGTCTCCCCATTATTTTGTTTTTCGTTCTTTTCGTAACGACAAAAAATAACAGGTAATTCCATTTCCTGCATTAATTAATTAATCCAATTAATTTTTTCTCAAAAAATTAAATATATTCTGCCTCTCGTCTTAATGAACCCGAGTCTACCATTAATTGATTTTGCTTGAACACGCAAAATGTTAAATTAAATATATTCTATTTCCTGTATTAATGAATGTACACCTCCCGTTAACTGATTTTGCTTGGATGAAAAAAAAAATTATTTTGATTGATTTTGCTTAGATGAAAAAAATATTAAATTAAATCTATTCCATCTCTTTTATTAATGGACCCAAGCCTCCCGTTAATTAATTTTGCTTGGACATTAAAAAAATTGAATATATTCTTGCATCCCTTGTATTAACGAATCTACATATTCCATTAATTAATTTTCCTCGGACACAAAAAAATTAAATATATTCAGTCTCTTATATTAACGAATCTACCTATTCTATTAATTGACTTTCCTTGGTCACAAAAAAAGAAAATTAAATATATTCCTCCATCTCTTGTATTAATGAATCTACCTATTTCATTAATTTATTTTCCTTGCACACAAAAATTAAATATATTCCATCTCTTATATTAATGAACCTAAATATCCCATTCATTGATTTTGCTTGGACACCAAAAAATTAAATATATTCCTCCAGCTCTTGTATTAATGAATCTACCTATCCCGTTCATTGAAAATTAAATATATTCCACCTCGTTAAGATTGACAAAGACACATAACGGGGCAACGATTAATTCATCATCCTAATATAAATAATAAATAAATAAATTAGAAAAACAATAACAAATGGACGACGACGAGAGGCAGCAGCGACGTCAGAGTAGCAGGTTTTCTTTTTCAAGTTCGGAAACTCGACCCCCCCCTTTTTTTTAATCGAAGGCAAATCTTCGTTACTTCCCCCTCCCTGAACAACGAAAACAATGAAAAGTGCATGCGTGAAGTCGGGGGAGGCGGCAGCGACCCCCCCCCCCCCCGTCGGAGTTCATTACCGATCGCTCCTCCTTTCCGCCCGATCCGGTGGTTTCCGTCCCTCCGCCAGTCCGTCCGTCCGTCGCGGCCGGCGTTTCGTTTGTGGCCCCGTTAACAACCGAGTGCCGGGCCTAGCAAAGCCCGATGTGTCTGGCATGTTTTTGGTAAATCCGTGTTGACTATTAGCAATGACCGCATTTGTTTCTAAGTGTTCGCAGACCACTTCCTTGATGATCTTTTCCAGAATTTTGCCTGGTATTGATGTGAGGCTGACCGGACGGTAATTGTTTGGGTCGTTCTTTTTTCCCTTCTTGAAGATAAATAGGGACCACATTCGCCCTCCTCCAATCTGCTGGGACTTCTCCCGTTCTCCAAGAACTCTCAAAGATGATTGCCAGTGGTTCTGAAATAACGTTGGATAAGCGAGACTCTACTGTAATTCAATACGCAGTAATGCTACGTAGTAATGACTGTATTTACGAATTGAGCACCAAAATATCACGATGTTTTGAAAACATTGACTACAAGAATGCGTTGGATAATCCAGAACGTTGGATAAGCGAGACTCTACTGTAATTCAATACGCAGTAATGCTACGTAGTAATTACTGTATTTACGAATTGAGCACCAAAATATCACGATGTTTTGAAAACATTGACTACAAGAATGCGTTGGATAATCCAGAACGTTGGATAAGCGAGACTCTACTGTAATTCAATACGCAGTAATGCTACGTAGTAATTACTGTATTTACGAATTGAGCACCAAAATATCACGATGTTTTGAAAACATTGACTACAAGAATGCGTTGGATAATCCAGAACGTTGGATAAGCGAGACTCTACTGTAATTCAATACGCAGTAATGCTACGTAGTAATTACTGTATTTACGAATTGAGCACCAAAATATCACGATGTTTTGAAAACATTGACTACAAGAATGCGTTGGATAATCCAGAACGTTGGATAAGCGAGACTCTACTGTAATTCAATACGCAGTAATGCTACGTAGTAATGACTGTATTTACGAATTGAGCACCAAAATATCACGATGTTTTGAAAACATTGACTACAAGGATGCGTTGGATAATCCAGAACGTTGGATAAGCGAGACTCTACTGTAATTCAATACGCAGTAATGCTACGTAGTAATTACTGTATTTACGAATTGAGCACCAAACTATCACGATGTTTTGAAAACATGGACTACAAGGATGCGTTGGATAATCCAGAACGTTGGATAAGCGAGACTCTACTGTAATTCAATACGCAGTAATGCTACGTAGTAATTACTGTATTTACGAATTGAGCACCAAACTATCACGATGTTTTGAAAACATTGACTACAAGGATGCGTTGGATAATCCAGAACGTTGGATAAGCGAGACTCTACTGTAATTCAATACGCAGTAATGCTACGTAGTAATTACTGTATTTACGAATTGAGCACCAAAATATCACGATGTTTTGAAAACATTGACTACAAGGATGCGTTGGATAATCCAGAACGTTGGATAAGCGAGACTCTACTGTAATTCAATACGCAGTAATGCTACGTAGTAATGACTGTATTTACGAATTGAGCACCAAAATATCACGATGTTTTGAAAACATTGACTACAAGGATGCGTTGGATAATCCAGAACGTTGGATAAGCGAGACTCTACTGTAATTCAATACGCAGTAATGCTACGTAGTAATGACTGTATTTACGAATTGAGCACCAAAATATCACGATGTTTTGAAAACATTGACTACAAGGATGCGTTGGATAATCCAGAACGTTGGATAAGCGAGACTCTACTGTAATTCAATACGCAGTAATGCTACGTAGTAATTACTGTATTTACGAATTGAGCACCAAAATATCACGATGTTTTGAAAACATTGACTACAAGAATGCGTTGGATAATCCAGAACGTTGGATAAGCGAGACTCTACTGTAATTCAATACGCAGTAATGCTACGTAGTAATTACTGTATTTACGAATTGAGCACCAAAATATCACGATGTTTTGAAAACATTGACTACAAGAATGCGTTGGATAATCCAGAACGTTGGATAAGCGAGACTCTACTGTAATTCAATACGCAGTAATGCTACGTAGTAATTACTGTATTTACGAATTGAGCACCAAAATATCACGATGTTTTGAAAACATTGACTACAAGAATGCGTTGGATAATCCAGAACGTTGGATAAGCGAGACTCTACTGTAATTCAATACGCAGTAATGCTACGTAGTAATTACTGTATTTACGAATTGAGCACCAAAATATCACGATGTTTTGAAAACATGGACTACAAGAATGCGTTGGATAATCCAGAACGTTGGATAAGCGAGACTCTACTGTGATTCAATACGCAGTAATGCTACGTAGTAATTACTGTATTTACGAATTGAGCACCAAAATATCACGATGTTTTGAAAACATTGACTACAAGAATGCGTTGGATAATCCAGAACGTTGGATAAGCGAGACTCTACTGTAATTCAATACGCAGTAATGCTACGTAGTAATGACTGTATTTACGAATTGAGCACCAAACTATCACGATGTTTTGAAAACATTGACTACAAGGATGCGTTGGATAATCCAGAACGTTGGATAAGCGAGACTCTACTGTAATTCAATACGCAGTAATGCTACGTAGTAATGACTGTATTTACGAATTGAGCACCAAAATATCACGATGTTTTGAAAACATTGACTACAAGAATGCGTTGGATAATCCAGAACGTTGGATAAGCGAGACTCTACTGTAATTCAATACGCAGTAATGCTACGTAGTAATTACTGTATTTACGAATTGAGCACCAAACTATCACGATGTTTTGAAAACATTGACTACAAGAATGCGTTGGATAATCCAGAACGTTGGATAAGCGAGACTCTACTGTAATTCAATACGCAGTAATGCTACGTAGTAATTACTGTATTTACGAATTGAGCACCAAACTATCACGATGTTTTGAAAACATTGACTACAAGGATGCGTTGGATAATCCAGAACGTTGGATAAGCGAGACTCTACTGTAATTCAATACGCAGTAATGCTACGTAGTAATTACTGTATTTACGAATTGAGCACCAAAATATCACGATGTTTTGAAAACATGGACTACAAGGATGCGTTGGATAATCCAGAACGTTGGATAAGCGAGACTCTACTGTAATTCAATACGCAGTAATGCTACGTAGTAATGACTGTATTTACGAATTGAGCACCAAAATATCACGATGTTTTGAAAACATGGACTACAAGGATGCGTTGGATAATCCAGAACGTTGGATAAGCGAGACTCTACTGTAATTCAATACGCAGTAATGCTACGTAGTAATGACTGTATTTACGAATTGAGCACCAAAATATCACGATGTTTTGAAAACATTGACTACAAGGATGCGTTGGATAATCCAGAACGTTGGATAAGCGAGACTCTACTGTAATTCAATACGCAGTAATGCTACGTAGTAATTACTGTATTTACGAATTGAGCACCAAAATATCACGATGTTTTGAAAACATTGACTACAAGAATGCGTTGGATAATCCAGAACGTTGGATAAGCGAGACTCTACTGTAATTCAATACGCAGTAATGCTACGTAGTAATTACTGTATTTACGAATTGAGCACCAAAATATCACGATGTTTTGAAAACATTGACTACAAGAATGCGTTGGATAATCCAGAACGTTGGATAAGCGAGACTCTACTGTAATTCAATACGCAGTAATGCTACGTAGTAATGACTGTATTTACGAATTGAGCACCAAAATATCACGATGTTTTGAAAACATTGACTACAAGAATGCGTTGGATAATCCAGAACGTTGGATAAGCGAGACTCTACTGTAATTCAATACGCAGTAATGCTACGTAGTAATTACTGTATTTACGAATTGAGCACCAAAATATCACGATGTTTTGAAAACATGGACTACAAGAATGCGTTGGATAATCCAGAACGTTGGATAAGCGAGACTCTACTGTAATTCAATACGCAGTAATGCTACGTAGTAATGACTGTATTTACGAATTGAGCACCAAAATATCACGATGTTTTGAAAACATTGACTACAAGAATGCGTTGGATAATCCAGAACGTTGGATAAGCGAGACTCTACTGTAATTCAATACGCAGTAATGCTACGTAGTAATGACTGTATTTACGAATTGAGCACCAAACTATCACGATGTTTTGAAAACATTGACTACAAGGATGCGTTGGATAATCCAGAACGTTGGATAAGCGAGACTCTACTGTAATTCAATACGCAGTAATGCTACGTAGTAATGACTGTATTTACGAATTGAGCACCAAAATATCACGATGTTTTGAAAACATTGACTACAAGAATGCGTTGGATAATCCAGAACGTTGGATAAGCGAGACTCTACTGTAATTCAATACGCAGTAATGCTACGTAGTAATTACTGTATTTACGAATTGAGCACCAAACTATCACGATGTTTTGAAAACATTGACTACAAGAATGCGTTGGATAATCCAGAACGTTGGATAAGCGAGACTCTACTGTAATTCAGTACGCAGTAATGCTACGTAGTAATGACTGTATTTACGAATTGAGCACCAAAATATCACGATGTTTTGAAAACATTGACTACAAGGATGCGTTGGATAATCCAGAACGTTGGATAAGCGAGACTCTACTGTAATTCAATACGCAGTAATGCTACGTAGTAATGACTGTATTTACGAATTGAGCACCAAAATATCACGATGTTTTGAAAACATTGACTACAAGAATGCGTTGGATAATCCAGAACGTTGGATAAGCGAGACTCTACTGTAATTCAGTACGCAGTAATGCTACGTAGTAATGACTGTATTTACGAATTGAGCACCAAAATATCACGATGTTTTGAAAACATTGACTACAAGGATGCGTTGGATAATCCAGAACGTTGGATAAGCGAGACTCTACTGTAATTCAATACGCAGTAATGCTACGTAGTAATTACTGTATTTACGAATTGAGCACCAAAATATCACGATGTTTTGAAAACATTGACTACAAGGATGCGTTGTATAATCCAGAACGTTGGATAAGCGAGACTCTACTGTAATTCAATACGCAGTAATGCTACGTAGTAATTACTGTATTTACGAATTGAGCACCAAAATATCACGATGTTTTGAAAACATTGACTACAAGGATGCGTTGGATAATCCAGAACGTTGGATAAGCGAGACTCTACTGTAATTCAATACGCAGTAATGCTACGTAGTAATGACTGTATTTACGAATTGAGCACCAAAATATCACGATGTTTTGAAAACATTGACTACAAGAATGCGTTGGATAATCCAGAACGTTGGATAAGCGAGACTCTACTGTAATTCAGTACGCAGTAATGCTACGTAGTAATGACTGTATTTACGAATTGAGCACCAAAATATCACGATGTTTTGAAAACATTGACTACAAGAATGCGTTGGATAATCCAGAACGTTGGATAAGCGAGACTCTACTGTAATTCAATACGCAGTAATGCTACGTAGTAATGACTGTATTTACGAATTGAGCACCAAAATATCACGATGTTTTGAAAACATTGACTACAAGGATGCGTTGGATAATCCAGAACGTTGGATAAGCGAGACTCTACTGTAATTCAATACGCAGTAATGCTACGTAGTAATTACTGTATTTACGAATTGAGCACCAAAATATCACGATGTTTTGAAAACATTGACTACAAGGATGCGTTGTATAATCCAGAACGTTGGATAAGCGAGACTCTACTGTAATTCAATACGCAGTAATGCTACGTAGTAATTACTGTATTTACGAATTGAGCACCAAAATATCACGATGTTTTGAAAACATTGACTACAAGGATGCGTTGGATAATCCAGAACGTTGGATAAGCGAGACTCTACTGTAATTCAATACGCAGTAATGCTACGTAGTAATTACTGTATTTACGAATTGAGCACCAAAATATCACGATGTTTTGAAAACATTGACTACAAGAATGCGTTGGATAATCCAGAACGTTGGATAAGCGAGACTCTACTGTAATTCAATACGCAGTAATGCTACGTAGTAATTACTGTATTTACGAATTGAGCACCAAAATATCACGATGTTTTGAAAACATTGACTACAAGAATGCGTTGGATAATCCAGAACGTTGGATAAGCGAGACTCTACTGTAATTCAATACGCAGTAATGCTACGTAGTAATTACTGTATTTACGAATTGAGCACCAAAATATCACGATGTTTTGAAAACATTGACTACAAGAATGCGTTGGATAATCCAGAACGTTGGATAAGCGAGACTCTACTGTAATTCAATACGCAGTAATGCTACGTAGTAATTACTGTATTTACGAATTGAGCACCAAAATATCACGATGTTTTGAAAACATGGACTACAAGAATGCGTTGGATAATCCAGAACGTTGGATAAGCGAGACTCTACTGTAATTCAATACGCAGTAATGCTACGTAGTAATTACTGTATTTACGAATTGAGCACCAAAATATCACGATGTTTTGAAAACATTGACTACAAGAATGCGTTGGATAATCCAGAACGTTGGATAAGCGAGACTCTACTGTAATTCAATACGCAGTAATGCTACGTAGTAATGACTGTATTTACGAATTGAGCACCAAACTATCACGATGTTTTGAAAACATTGACTACAAGGATGCGTTGGATAATCCAGAACGTTGGATAAGCGAGACTCTACTGTAATTCAATACGCAGTAATGCTACGTAGTAATGACTGTATTTACGAATTGAGCACCAAAATATCACGATGTTTTGAAAACATTGACTACAAGAATGCGTTGGATAATCCAGAACGTTGGATAAGCGAGACTCTACTGTAATTCAATACGCAGTAATGCTACGTAGTAATTACTGTATTTACGAATTGAGCACCAAACTATCACGATGTTTTGAAAACATTGACTACAAGAATGCGTTGGATAATCCAGAACGTTGGATAAGCGAGACTCTACTGTAATTCAATACGCAGTAATGCTACGTAGTAATTACTGTATTTACGAATTGAGCACCAAAATATCACGATGTTTTGAAAACATTGACTACAAGAATGCGTTGGATAATCCAGAACGTTGGATAAGCGAGACTCTACTGTAATTCAATACGCAGTAATGCTACGTAGTAATTACTGTATTTACGAATTGAGCACCAAACTATCACGATGTTTTGAAAACATTGACTACAAGGATGCGTTGGATAATCCAGAACGTTGGATAAGCGAGACTCTACTGTAATTCAATACGCAGTAATGCTACGTAGTAATTACTGTATTTACGAATTGAGCACCAAACTATCACGATGTTTTGAAAACATTGACTACAAGGATGCGTTGGATAATCCAGAACGTTGGATAAGCGAGACTCTACTGTAATTCAATACGCAGTAATGCTACGTAGTAATTACTGTATTTACGAATTGAGCACCAAAATATCACGATGTTTTGAAAACATGGACTACAAGGATGCGTTGGATAATCCAGAACGTTGGATAAGCGAGACTCTACTGTAATTCAATACGCAGTAATGCTACGTAGTAATGACTGTATTTACGAATTGAGCACCAAAATATCACGATGTTTTGAAAACATGGACTACAAGGATGCGTTGGATAATCCAGAACGTTGGATAAGCGAGACTCTACTGTAATTCAATACGCAGTAATGCTACGTAGTAATGACTGTATTTACGAATTGAGCACCAAAATATCACGATGTTTTGAAAACATTGACTACAAGGATGCGTTGGATAATCCAGAACGTTGGATAAGCGAGACTCTACTGTAATTCAATACGCAGTAATGCTACGTAGTAATTACTGTATTTACGAATTGAGCACCAAAATATCACGATGTTTTGAAAACATTGACTACAAGAATGCGTTGGATAATCCAGAACGTTGGATAAGCGAGACTCTACTGTAATTCAATACGCAGTAATGCTACGTAGTAATTACTGTATTTACGAATTGAGCACCAAAATATCACGATGTTTTGAAAACATTGACTACAAGAATGCGTTGGATAATCCAGAACGTTGGATAAGCGAGACTCTACTGTAATTCAATACGCAGTAATGCTACGTAGTAATTACTGTATTTACGAATTGAGCACCAAAATATCACGATGTTTTGAAAACATTGACTACAAGAATGCGTTGGATAATCCAGAACGTTGGATAAGCGAGACTCTACTGTAATTCAATACGCAGTAATGCTACGTAGTAATTACTGTATTTACGAATTGAGCACCAAAATATCACGATGTTTTGAAAACATGGACTACAAGAATGCGTTGGATAATCCAGAACGTTGGATAAGCGAGACTCTACTGTAATTCAATACGCAGTAATGCTACGTAGTAATGACTGTATTTACGAATTGAGCACCAAAATATCACGATGTTTTGAAAACATTGACTACAAGAATGCGTTGGATAATCCAGAACGTTGGATAAGCGAGACTCTACTGTAATTCAATACGCAGTAATGCTACGTAGTAATGACTGTATTTACGAATTGAGCACCAAACAATCACGATGTTTTGAAAACATTGACTACAAGGATGCGTTGGATAATCCAGAACGTTGGATAAGCGAGACTCTACTGTAATTCAATACGCAGTAATGCTACGTAGTAATGACTGTATTTACGAATTGAGCACCAAAATATCACGATGTTTTGAAAACATTGACTACAAGAATGCGTTGGATAATCCAGAACGTTGGATAAGCGAGACTCTACTGTAATTCAATACGCAGTAATGCTACGTAGTAATTACTGTATTTACGAATTGAGCACCAAACTATCACGATGTTTTGAAAACATTGACTACAAGAATGCGTTGGATAATCCAGAACGTTGGATAAGCGAGACTCTACTGTAATTCAGTACGCAGTAATGCTACGTAGTAATGACTGTATTTACGAATTGAGCACCAAAATATCACGATGTTTTGAAAACATTGACTACAAGGATGCGTTGGATAATCCAGAACGTTGGATAAGCGAGACTCTACTGTAATTCAATACGCAGTAATGCTACGTAGTAATGACTGTATTTACGAATTGAGCACCAAAATATCACGATGTTTTGAAAACATTGACTACAAGAATGCGTTGGATAATCCAGAACGTTGGATAAGCGAGACTCTACTGTAATTCAGTACGCAGTAATGCTACGTAGTAATGACTGTATTTACGAATTGAGCACCAAAATATCACGATGTTTTGAAAACATTGACTACAAGAATGCGTTGGATAATCCAGAACGTTGGATAAGCGAGACTCTACTGTAATTCAATACGCAGTAATGCTACGTAGTAATGACTGTATTTACGAATTGAGCACCAAAATATCACGATGTTTTGAAAACATTGACTACAAGGATGCGTTGGATAATCCAGAACGTTGGATAAGCGAGACTCTACTGTAATTCAATACGCAGTAATGCTACGTAGTAATGACTGTATTTACGAATTGAGCACCAAAATATCACGATGTTTTGAAAACATTGACTACAAGGATGCGTTGGATAATCCAGAACGCTGGATAAGCGAGACTCTACTGTAATTCAATACGCAGTAATGCTACGTAGTAATTACTGTATTTACGAATTGAGCACCAAAATATCACGATGTTTTGAAAACATTGACTACAAGGATGCGTTGTATAATCCAGAACGTTGGATAAGCGAGACTCTACTGTAATTCAATACGCAGTAATGCTACGTAGTAATTACTGTATTTACGAATTGAGCACCAAAATATCACGATGTTTTGAAAACATTGACTACAAGGATGCGTTGGATAATCCAGAACGTTGGATAAGCGAGACTCTACTGTAATTCAATACGCAGTAATGCTACGTAGTAATGACTGTATTTACGAATTGAGCACCAAAATATCACGATGTTTTGAAAACATTGACTACAAGAATGCGTTGGATAATCCAGAACGTTGGATAAGCGAGACTCTACTGTAATTCAGTACGCAGTAATGCTACGTAGTAATGACTGTATTTACGAATTGAGCACCAAAATATCACGATGTTTTGAAAACATTGACTACAAGAATGCGTTGGATAATCCAGAACGTTGGATAAGCGAGACTCTACTGTAATTCAATACGCAGTAATGCTACGTAGTAATGACTGTATTTACGAATTGAGCACCAAAATATCACGATGTTTTGAAAACATTGACTACAAGGATGCGTTGGATAATCCAGAACGTTGGATAAGCGAGACTCTACTGTAATTCAATACGCAGTAATGCTACGTAGTAATTACTGTATTTACGAATTGAGCACCAAAATATCACGATGTTTTGAAAACATTGACTACAAGGATGCGTTGGATAATCCAGAACGTTGGATAAGCGAGACTCTACTGTAATTCAATACGCAGTAATGCTACGTAGTAATGACTGTATTTACGAATTGAGCACCAAAATATCACGATGTTTTGAAAACATTGACTACAAGAATGCGTTGGATAATCCAGAACGTTGGATAAGCGAGACTCTACTGTAATTCAGTACGCAGTAATGCTACGTAGTAATGACTGTATTTACGAATTGAGCACCAAAATATCACGATGTTTTGAAAACATTGACTACAAGGATGCGTTGGATAATCCAGAACGTTGGATAAGCGAGACTCTACTGTAATTCAATACGCAGTAATGCTACGTAGTAATGACTGTATTTACGAATTGAGCACCAAAATATCACGATGTTTTGAAAACATTGACTACAAGAATGCGTTGGATAATCCAGAACGTTGGATAAGCGAGACTCTACTGTAATTCAGTACGCAGTAATGCTACGTAGTAATGACTGTATTTACGAATTGAGCACCAAAATATCACGATGTTTTGAAAACATTGACTACAAGAATGCGTTGGATAATCCAGAACGTTGGATAAGCGAGACTCTACTGTAATTCAATACGCAGTAATGCTACGTAGTAATGACTGTATTTACGAATTGAGCACCAAAATATCACGATGTTTTGAAAACATTGACTACAAGGATGCGTTGGATAATCCAGAACGTTGGATAAGCGAGACTCTACTGTAATTCAATACGCAGTAATGCTACGTAGTAATTACTGTATTTACGAATTGAGCACCAAAATATCACGATGTTTTGAAAACATTGACTACAAGAATGCGTTGGATAATCCAGAACGTTGGATAAGCGAGACTCTACTGTAATTCAATACGCAGTAATGCTACGTAGTAATTACTGTATTTACGAATTGAGCACCAAAATATCACGATGTTTTGAAAACATTGACTACAAGGATGCGTTGGATAATCCAGAACGTTGGATAAGCGAGACTCTACTGTAATTCAATACGCAGTAATGCTACGTAGTAATTACTGTATTTACGAATTGAGCACCAAAATATCACGATGTTTTGAAAACATTGACTACAAGGATGCGTTGGATAATCCAGAACGTTGGATAAGCGAGACTCTACTGTAATTCAATACGCAGTAATGCTACGTAGTAATGACTGTATTTACGAATTGAGCACCAAACTATCACGATGTTTTGAAAACATTGACTACAAGGATGCGTTGGATAATCCAGAACGTTGGATAAGCGAGACTCTACTGTAATTCAATACGCAGTAATGCTACGTAGTAATGACTGTATTTACGAATTGAGCACCAAAATATCACGATGTTTTGAAAACATTGACTACAAGAATGCGTTGGATAATCCAGAACGTTGGATAAGCGAGACTCTACTGTAATTCAATACGCAGTAATGCTACGTAGTAATTACTGTATTTACGAATTGAGCACCAAACTATCACGATGTTTTGAAAACATTGACTACAAGAATGCGTTGGATAATCCAGAACGTTGGATAAGCGAGACTCTACTGTAATTCAGTACGCAGTAATGCTACGTAGTAATGACTGTATTTACGAATTGAGCACCAAAATATCACGATGTTTTGAAAACATTGACTACAAGGATGCGTTGGATAATCCAGAACGTTGGATAAGCGAGACTCTACTGTAATTCAATACGCAGTAATGCTACGTAGTAATTACTGTATTTACGAATTGAGCACCAAAATATCACGATGTTTTGAAAACATTGACTACAAGAATGCGTTGGATAATCCAGAACGTTGGATAAGCGAGACTCTACTGTAATTCAATACGCAGTAATGCTACGTAGTAATTACTGTATTTACGAATTGAGCACCAAAATATCACGATGTTTTGAAAACATTGACTACAAGGATGCGTTGGATAATCCAGAACGTTGGATAAGCGAGACTCTACTGTAATTCAATACGCAGTAATGCTACGTAGTAATTACTGTATTTACGAATTGAGCACCAAAATATCACGATGTTTTGAAAACATTGACTACAAGGATGCGTTGGATAATCCAGAACGTTGGATAAGCGAGACTCTACTGTAATTCAATACGCAGTAATGCTACGTAGTAATTACTGTATTTACGAATTGAGCACCAAAATATCACGATGTTTTGAAAACATTGACTACAAGAATGCGTTGGATAATCCAGAACGTTGGATAAGCGAGACTCTACTGTAATTCAATACGCAGTAATGCTACGTAGTAATTACTGTATTTACGAATTGAGCACCAAAATATCACGATGTTTTGAAAACATTGACTACAAGGATGCGTTGGATAATCCAGAACGTTGGATAAGCGAGACTCTACTGTAATTCAATACGCAGTAATGCTACGTAGTAATTACTGTATTTACGAATTGAGCACCAAAATATCACGATGTTTTGAAAACATTGACTACAAGAATGCGTTGGATAATCCAGAACGTTGGATAAGCGAGACTCTACTGTAATTCAATACGCAGTAATGCTACGTAGTAATTACTGTATTTACGAATTGAGCACCAAAATATCACGATGTTTTGAAAACATTGACTACAAGGATGCGTTGGATAATCCAGAACGTTGGATAAGCGAGACTCTACTGTAATTCAATACGCAGTAATGCTACGTAGTAATTACTGTATTTACGAATTGAGCACCAAAATATCACGATGTTTTGAAAACATTGACTACAAGAATGCGTTGGATAATCCAGAACGTTGGATAAGCGAGACTCTACTGTAATTCAATACGCAGTAATGCTACGTAGTAATTACTGTATTTACGAATTGAGCACCAAAATATCACGATGTTTTGAAAACATTGACTACAAGGATGCGTTGGATAATCCAGAACGTTGGATAAGCGAGACTCTACTGTAATTCAATACGCAGTAATGCTACGTAGTAATTACTGTATTTACGAATTGAGCACCAAAATATCACGATGTTTTGAAAACATTGACTACAAGAATGCGTTGGATAATCCAGAACGTTGGATAAGCGAGACTCTACTGTAATTCAATACGCAGTAATGCTACGTAGTAATTACTGTATTTACGAATTGAGCACCAAAATATCACGATGTTTTGAAAACATTGACTACAAGGATGCGTTGGATAATCCAGAACGTTGGATAAGCGAGACTCTACTGTAATTCAATACGCAGTAATGCTACGTAGTAATTACTGTATTTACGAATTGAGCACCAAAATATCACGATGTTTTGAAAACATTGACTACAAGAATGCGTTGGATAATCCAGAACGTTGGATAAGCGAGACTCTACTGTAATTCAATACGCAGTAATGCTACGTAGTAATTACTGTATTTACGAATTGAGCACCAAAATATCACGATGTTTTGAAAACATTGACTACAAGAATGCGTTGGATAATCCAGAACGTTGGATAAGCGAGACTCTACTGTAATTCAATACGCAGTAATGCTACGTAGTAATTACTGTATTTACGAATTGAGCACCAAACTATCACGATGTTTTGAAAACATTGACTACAAGGATGCGTTGGATAATCCAGAACGTTGGATAAGCGAGACTCTACTGTAATTCAATACGCAGTAATGCTACGTAGTAATTACTGTATTTACGAATTGAGCACCAAAATATCACGATGTTTTGAAAACATTGACTACAAGAATGCGTTGGATAATCCAGAACGTTGGATAAGCGAGACTCTACTGTAATTCAATACGCAGTAATGCTACGTAGTAATTACTGTATTTACGAATTGAGCACCAAAATATCACGATGTTTTGAAAACATTGACTACAAGAATGCGTTGGATAATCCAGAACGTTGGATAAGCGAGACTCTACTGTAATTCAATACGCAGTAATGCTACGTAGTAATGACTGTATTTACGAATTGAGCACCAAAATATCACGATGTTTTGAAAACATTGACTACAAGAATGCGTTGGATAATCCAGAACGTTGGATAAGCGAGACAATACTGTAATTCAATACGCAGTAATGCTACGTAGTAATGACTGTATTTACGAATTGAGCACCAAAATATCACGATGTTTTGAAAACATGGACTACAAGGATGCGTTGGATAATCCAGAACGTTGGATAAGCGAGACTCTACTGTAATTCAATACGCAGTAATGCTACGTAGTAATTACTGTATTTACGAATTGAGCACCAAAATATCACGATGTTTTGAAAACATTGACTACAAGGATGCGTTGGATAATCCAGAACGTTGGATAAGCGAGACTCTACTGTAATTCAATACGCAGTAATGCTACGTAGTAATTACTGTATTTACGAATTGAGCACCAAACTATCACGATGTTTTGAAAACATTGACTACAAGAATGCGTTGGATAATCCAGAACGTTGGATAAGCGAGACTCTACTGTAATTCAATACGCAATAATGCTACGTAGTAATTACTGTATTTACGAATTGAGCACCAAAATATCACGATGTTTTGAAAACATTGACTACAAGAATGCGTTGGATAATCCAGAACGTTGGATAAGCGAGACTCTACTGTAATTCAATACGCAGTAATGCTACGTAGTAATGACTGTATTTACGAATTGAGCACCAAAATATCACGATGTTTTGAAAACATTGACTACAAGAATGCGTTGGATAATCCAGAACGTTGGATAAGCGAGACTCTACTGTAATTCAATACGCAGTAATGCTACGTAGTAATGACTGTATTTACGAATTGAGCACCAAAATATCACGATGTTTTGAAAACATTGACTACAAGAATGCGTTGGATAATCCAGAACGTTGGATAAGCGAGACTCTACTGTAATTCAATACGCAGTAATGCTACGTAGTAATTACTGTATTTACGAATTGAGCACCAAAATATCACGATGTTTTGAAAACATTGACTACAAGAATGCGTTGGATAATCCAGAACGTTGGATAAGCGAGACTCTACTGTAATTCAATACGCAGTAATGCTACGTAGTAATTACTGTATTTACGAATTGAGCACCAAACTATCACGATGTTTTGAAAACATTGACTACAAGGATGCGTTGGATAATCCAGAACGTTGGATAAGCGAGACTCTACTGTAATTCAATACGCAGTAATGCTACGTAGTAATTACTGTATTTACGAATTGAGCACCAAACTATCACGATGTTTTGAAAACATTGACTACAAGAATGCGTTGGATAATCCAGAACGTTGGATAAGCGAGACTCTACTGTAATTCAATACGCAGTAATGCTACGTAGTAATTACTGTATTTACGAATTGAGCACCAAAATATCACGATGTTTTGAAAACATTGACTACAAGGATGCGTTGGATAATCCAGAACGTTGGATAAGCGAGACTCTACTGTAATTCAATACGCAGTAATGCTACGTAGTAATTACTGTATTTACGAATTGTGCACCAAAATATCACGATGTTTTGAAAACATTGACTACAAGAATGCGTTGGATCATCCAGAACGTTGGATAAGCGAGACTCTACTGTAATTCAATACGCAGTAATGCTACGTAGTAATTACTGTATTTACGAATTGAGCACCAAAATATCACGATGTTTTGAAAACATTGACTACAAGGATGCGTTGGATAATCCAGAACGTTGGATAAGCGAGACTCTACTGTAATTCAATACGCAGTAATGCTACGTAGTAATTACTGTATTTACGAATTGAGCACCAAAATATCACGATGTTTTGAAAACATTGACTACAAGAATGCGTTGGATAATCCAGAACGTTGGATAAGCGAGACTCTACTGTAATTCAATACGCAGTAATGCTACGTAGTAATTACTGTATTTACGAATTGAGCACCAAAATATCACGATGTTTTGAAAACATTGACTACAAGGATGCGTTGGATCATCCAGAACGTTGGATAAGCGAGACTCTACTGTAATTCAATACGCAGTAATGCTACGTAGTAATTACTGTATTTACGAATTGAGCACCAAAATATCACGATGTTTTGAAAACATTGACTACAAGAATGCGTTGGATAATCCAGAACGTTGGATAAGCGAGACTCTACTGTAATTCAATACGCAATAATGCTACGTAGTAATTACTGTATTTACGAATTGAGCACCAAAATATCACGATGTTTTGAAAACATTGACTACAAGAATGCGTTGGATAATCCAGAACGTTGGATAAGCGAGACTCTACTGTAATTCAATACGCAGTAATGCTACGTAGTAATTACTGTATTTACGAATTGAGCACCAAAATATCACGATGTTTTGAAAACATTGACTACAAGGATGCGTTGGATCATCCAGAACGTTGGATAAGCGAGACTCTACTGTAATTCAATACGCAGTAATGCTACGTAGTAATTACTGTATTTACGAATTGAGCACCAAAATATCACGATGTTTTGAAAACATTGACTACAAGGATGCGTTGGATAATCCAGAACGTTGGATAAGCGAGACTCTACTGTAATTCAATACGCAGTAATGCTACGTAGTAATTACTGTATTTACGAATTGAGCACCAAAATATCACGATGTTTTGAAAACATTGACTACAAGAATGCGTTGGATCATCCAGAACGTTGGATAAGCGAGACTCTACTGTAATTCAATACGCAGTAATGCTACGTAGTAATTACTGTATTTACGAATTGGGCACCAAAATATCACGATGTTTTGAAAACATTGACTACAAGAATGCGTTGGATCATCCAGAACGTTGGATAAGCGAGACTCTACTGTAATTCAATACGCAATAATGCTACGTAGTAATTACTGTATTTACGAATTGAGCACCAAAATATCACGATGTTTTGAAAACATTGACTACAAGAATGCGTTGGATCATCCAGAACGTTGGATAAGCGAGACTCTACTGTAATTCAATACCCAGTAATGCTACGTAGTAATTACTGTATTTACGAATTGAGCACCAAAATATCACGATGTTTTGAAAACATTGACTACAAGGATGCGTTGGATAATCCAGAACGTTGGATAAGCGAGACTCTACTGTAATTCAATACGCAGTAATGCTACGTAGTAATTACTGTATTTACGAATTGAGCACCAAAATATCACGATGTTTTGAAAACATTGACTACAAGAATGCGTTGGATAATCCAGAACGTTGGATAAGCGAGACTCTACTGTAATTCAATACGCAGTAATGCTACGTAGTAATTACTGTATTTACGAATTGAGCACCAAAATATCACGATGTTTTGAAAACATTGACTACAAGAATGCGTTGGATAATCCAGAACGTTGGATAAGCGAGACTCTACTGTAATTCAATACGCAGTAATGCTACGTAGTAATTACTGTATTTACGAATTGAGCACCAAAATATCACGATGTTTTGAAAACATTGACTACAAGAATGCGTTGGATAATCCAGAACGTTGGATAAGCGAGACTCTACTGTAATTCAATACGCAGTAATGCTACGTAGTAATGACTGTATTTACGAATTGAGCACCAAAATATCACGATGTTTTGAAAACATTGACTACAAGAATGCGTTGGATAATCCAGAACGTTGGATAAGCGAGACTCTACTGTAATTCAATACGCAGTAATGCTACGTAGTAATTACTGTATTTACGAATTGAGCACCAAAATATCACGATGTTTTGAAAACATTGACTACAAGGATGCGTTGGATAATCCAGAACGTTGGATAAGCGAGACTCTACTGTAATTCAATACGCAGTAATGCTACGTAGTAATGACTGTATTTACGAATTGAGCACCAAAATATCACGATGTTTTGAAAACATGGACTACAAGGATGCGTTGGATAATCCAGAACGTTGGATAAGCGAGACTCTACTGTAATTCAATACGCAGTAATGCTACGTAGTAATTACTGTATTTACGAATTGAGCACCAAACTATCACGATGTTTTGAAAACATTGACTACAAGAATGCGTTGGATAATCCAGAACGTTGGATAAGCGAGACTCTACTGTAATTCAATACGCAGTAATGCTACGTAGTAATGACTGTATTTACGAATTGAGCACCAAAATATCACGATGTTTTGAAAACATTGACTACAAGAATGCGTTGGATAATCCAGAACGTTGGATAAGCGAGACTCTACTGTAATTCAATACGCAGTAATGCTACGTAGTAATTACTGTATTTACGAATTGAGCACCAAAATATCACGATGTTTTGAAAACATTGACTACAAGAATGCGTTGGATAATCCAGAACGTTGGATAAGCGAGACTCTACTGTAATTCAATACGCAGTAATGCTACGTAGTAATTACTGTATTTACGAATTGAGCACCAAAATATCACGATGTTTTGAAAACATTGACTACAAGGATGCGTTGGATAATCCAGAACGTTGGATAAGCGAGACTCTACTGTAATTCAATACGCAGTAATGCTACGTAGTAATGACTGTATTTACGAATTGAGCACCAAAATATCACGATGTTTTGAAAACATGGACTACAAGGATGCGTTGGATAATCCAGAACGTTGGATAAGCGAGACTCTACTGTAATTCAATACGCAGTAATGCTACGTAGTAATTACTGTATTTACGAATTGAGCACCAAAATATCACGATGTTTTGAAAACATTGACTACAAGAATGCGTTGGATAATCCAGAACGTTGGATAAGCGAGACTCTACTGTAATTCAATACGCAGTAATGCTACGTAGTAATGACTGTATTTACGAATTGAGCACCAAAATATCACGATGTTTTGAAAACATTGACTACAAGAATGCGTTGGATAATCCAGAACGTTGGATAAGCGAGACTCTACTGTAATTCAATACGCAGTAATGCTACGTAGTAATTACTGTATTTACGAATTGAGCACCAAAATATCACGATGTTTTGAAAACATTGACTACAAGGATGCGTTGGATAATCCAGAACGTTGGATAAGCGAGACTCTACTGTAATTCAATACGCAGTAATGCTACGTAGTAATGACTGTATTTACGAATTGAGCACCAAAATATCACGATGTTTTGAAAACATGGACTACAAGGATGCGTTGGATAATCCAGAACGTTGGATAAGCGAGACTCTACTGTAATTCAATACGCAGTAATGCTACGTAGTAATTACTGTATTTACGAATTGAGCACCAAACTATCACGATGTTTTGAAAACATTGACTACAAGAATGCGTTGGATAATCCAGAACGTTGGATAAGCGAGACTCTACTGTAATTCAATACGCAGTAATGCTACGTAGTAATTACTGTATTTACGAATTGAGCACCAAAATATCACGATGTTTTGAAAACATTGACTACAAGGATGCGTTGGATAATTCAGAACGTTGGATAAGCGAGACTCTACTGTAATTCAATACGCAGTAATGCTACGTAGTAATTACTGTATTTACGAATTGAGCACCAAAATATCACGATGTTTTGAAAACATTGACTACAAGGATGCGTTGGATAATTCAGAACGTTGGATAAGCGAGACTCTACTGTAATTCAATACGCAGTAATGCTACGTAGTAATTACTGTATTTACGAATTGAGCACCAAAATATCACGATGTTTTGAAAACATTGACTACAAGAATGCGTTGGATAATCCAGAACGTTGGATAAGCGAGACTCTACTGTAATTCAATACGCAGTAATGCTACGTAGTAATTACTGTATTTACGAATTGAGCACCAAAATATCACGATGTTTTGAAAACATTGACTACAAGAATGCGTTGGATAATCCAGAACGTTGGATAAGCGAGACTCTACTGTAATTCAATACGCAGTAATGCTACGTAGTAATTACTGTATTTACGAATTGAGCACCAAAATATCACGATGTTTTGAAAACATTGACTACAAGGATGCGTTGGATAATCCAGAACGTTGGATAAGCGAGACTCTACTGTAATTCAATACGCAGTAATGCTACGTAGTAATTACTGTATTTACGAATTGAGCACCAAAATATCACGATGTTTTGAAAACATGGACTACAAGGATGCGTTGGATAATCCAGAACGTTGGATAAGCGAGACTCTACTGTAATTCAATACGCAGTAATGCTACGTAGTAATTACTGTATTTACGAATTGAGCACCAAACTATCACGATGTTTTGAAAACATTGACTACAAGAATGCGTTGGATAATCCAGAACGTTGGATAAGCGAGACTCTACTGTAATTCAATACGCAGTAATGCTACGTAGTAATTACTGTATTTACGAATTGAGCACCAAAATATCACGATGTTTTGAAAACATTGACTACAAGGATGCGTTGGATAATTCAGAACGTTGGATAAGCGAGACTCTACTGTAATTCAATACGCAGTAATGCTACGTAGTAATTACTGTATTTACGAATTGAGCACCAAAATATCACGATGTTTTGAAAACATTGACTACAAGGATGCGTTGGATAATTCAGAACGTTGGATAAGCGAGACTCTACTGTAATTCAATACGCAGTAATGCTACGTAGTAATTACTGTATTTACGAATTGAGCACCAAAATATCACGATGTTTTGAAAACATTGACTACAAGAATGCGTTGGATAATCCAGAACGTTGGATAAGCGAGACTCTACTGTAATTCAATACGCAGTAATGCTACGTAGTAATTACTGTATTTACGAATTGAGCACCAAAATATCACGATGTTTTGAAAACATTGACTACAAGAATGCGTTGGATAATCCAGAACGTTGGATAAGCGAGACTCTACTGTAATTCAATACGCAGTAATGCTACGTAGTAATTACTGTATTTACGAATTGAGCACCAAAATATCACGATGTTTTGAAAACATTGACTACAAGAATGCGTTGGATAATCCAGAACGTTGGATAAGCGAGACTCTACTGTAATTCAATACGCAGTAATGCTACGTAGTAATTACTGTATTTACGAATTGAGCACCAAAATATCACGATGTTTTGAAAACATTGACTACAAGAATGCGTTGGATAATTCAGAACGTTGGATAAGCGAGACTCTACTGTAATTCAATACGCAGTAATGCTACGTAGTAATTACTGTATTTACGAATTGAGCACCAAAATATCACGATGTTTTGAAAACATTGACTACAAGAATGCGTTGGATAATCCAGAACGTTGGATAAGCGAGACTCTACTGTAATTCAATACGCAGTAATGCTACGTAGTAATTACTGTATTTACGAATTGAGCACCAAAATATCACGATGTTTTGAAAACATTGACTACAAGGATGCGTTGGATAATTCAGAACGTTGGATAAGCGAGACTCTACTGTAATTCAATACGCAGTAATGCTACGTAGTAATTACTGTATTTACGAATTGAGCACCAAAATATCACGATGTTTTGAAAACATTGACTACAAGAATGCGTTGGATAATCCAGAACGTTGGATAAGCGAGACTCTACTGTAATTCAATACGCAGTAATGCTACGTAGTAATTACTGTATTTACGAATTGAGCACCAAAATATCACGATGTTTTGAAAACATTGACTACAAGGATGCGTTGGATAATCCAGAACGTTGGATAAGCGAGACTCTACTGTAATTCAATACGCAGTAATGCTACGTAGTAATGACTGTATTTACGAATTGAGCACCAAAATATCACGATGTTTTGAAAACATGGACTACAAGGATGCGTTGGATAATCCAGAACGTTGGATAAGCGAGACTCTACTGTAATTCAATACGCAGTAATGCTACGTAGTAATGACTGTATTTACGAATTGAGCACCAAAATATCACGATGTTTTGAAAACATTGACTACAAGGATGCGTTGGATAATCCAGAACGTTGGATAAGCGAGACTCTACTGTAATTCAATACGCAGTAATGCTACGTAGTAATTACTGTATTTACGAATTGAGCACCAAAATATCACGATGTTTTGAAAACATTGACTACAAGGATGCGTTGGATAATCCAGAACGTTGGATAAGCGAGACTCTACTGTAATTCAATACGCAGTAATGCTACGTAGTAATTACTGTATTTACGAATTGAGCACCAAAATATCACGATGTTTTGAAAACATTGACTACAAGGATGCGTTGGATAATCCAGAACGTTGGATAAGCGAGACTCTACTGTAATTCAATACGCAGTAATGCTACGTAGTAATTACTGTATTTACGAATTGAGCACCAAAATATCACGATGTTTTGAAAACATTGACTACAAGAATGCGTTGGATAATCCAGAACGTTGGATAAGCGAGACTCTACTGTAATTCAATACGCAGTAATGCTACGTAGTAATTACTGTATTTACGAATTGAGCACCAAAATATCACGATGTTTTGAAAACATTGACTACAAGAATGCGTTGGATAATCCAGAACGTTGGATAAGCGAGACTCTACTGTAATTCAATACGCAGTAATGCTACGTAGTAATGACTGTATTTACGAATTGAGCACCAAAATATCACGATGTTTTGAAAACATTGACTACAAGAATGCGTTGGATAATCCAGAACGTTGGATAAGCGAGACTCTACTGTAATTCAATACGCAGTAATGCTACGTAGTAATTACTGTATTTACGAATTGAGCACCAAAATATCACGATGTTTTGAAAACATTGACTACAAGGATGCGTTGGATAATCCAGAACGTTGGATAAGCGAGACTCTACTGTAATTCAATACGCAGTAATGCTACGTAGTAATGACTGTATTTACGAATTGAGCACCAAACTATCACGATGTTTTGAAAACATTGACTACAAGAATGCGTTGGATAATCCAGAACGTTGGATAAGCGAGACTCTACTGTAATTCAATACGCAGTAATGCTACGTAGTAATTACTGTATTTACGAATTGAGCACCAAAATATCACGATGTTTTGAAAACATTGACTACAAGAATGCGTTGGATAATCCAGAACGTTGGATAAGCGAGACTCTACTGTAATTCAATACGCAGTAATGCTACGTAGTAATTACTGTATTTACGAATTGAGCACCAAAATATCACGATGTTTTGAAAACATTGACTACAAGAATGCGTTGGATCATCCAGAACGTTGGATAAGCTAGACTCTACTGTAATTCAATACGCAGTAATGCTACGTAGTAATGACTGTATTTACGAATTGAGCACCAAAATATCACGATGTTTTGAAAACATTGACTACAAGAATGCGTTGGATAATCCAGAACGTTGGATAAGCGAGACTCTACTGTAATTCAATACGCAGTAATGCTACGTAGTAATTACTGTATTTACGAATTGAGCACCAAAATATCACGATGTTTTGAAAACATTGACTACAAGAATGCGTTGGATAATCCAGAACGTTGGATAAGCGAGACTCTACTGTAATTCAATACGCAGTAATGCTACGTAGTAATTACTGTATTTACGAATTGAGCACCAAAATATCACGATGTTTTGAAAACATTGACTACAAGGATGCGTTGGATAATCCAGAACGTTGGATAAGCGAGACTCTACTGTAATTCAATACGCAGTAATGCTACGTAGTAATTACTGTATTTACGAATTGAGCACCAAAATATCACGATGTTTTGAAAACATTGACTACAAGAATGCGTTGGATAATCCAGAACGTTGGATAAGCGAGACAATACTGTAATTCAATACGCAGTAATGCTACGTAGTAATTACTGTATTTACGAATTGAGCACCAAAATATCACGATGTTTTGAAAACATTGACTACAAGAATGCGTTGGATAATCCAGAACGTTGGATAAGCGAGACTCTACTGTAATTCAATACGCAGTAATGCTACGTAGTAATGACTGTATTTACGAATTGAGCACCAAAATATCACGATGTTTTGAAAACATTGACTACAAGAATGCTTTGGATAATCCAGAACGTTGGATAAGCGAGACAATACTGTAATTCAATACGCAGTAATGCTACGTAGTAATTACTGTATTTACGAATTGAGCACCAAAATATCACGATGTTTTGAAAACATTGACTACAAGAATGCGTTGGATCATCCAGAACGTTGGATAAGCGAGACTCTACTGTAATTCAATACGCAGTAATGCTACGTAGTAATGACTGTATTTACGAATTGAGCACCAAAATATCACGATGTTTTGAAAACATTGACTACAAGAATGCGTTGGAAAATCCAGAACGTTGGATAAGCGAGACTCTACTTTAATTCAATACGCAGTAATGCTACGTAGTAATGACTGTATTTACGAATTGAGCACCAAAATATCACGATGTTTTGAAAACATTGACTACAAGAATGCGTTGGATAATCCAGAACGTTGGATAAGCGAGACTCTACTGTAATTCAATACGCAGTAATGCTACGTAGTAATTACTGTATTTACGAATTGAGCACCAAAATATCACGATGTTTTGAAAACATTGACTACAAGGATGCGTTGGATAATCCAGAACGTTGGATAAGCGAGACTCTACTGTAATTCAATACGCAGTAATGCTACGTAGTAATTACTGTATTTACGAATTGAGCACCAAAATATCACGATGTTTTGAAAACATGGACTACAAGGATGCGTTGGATAATCCAGAACGTTGGATAAGCGAGACTCTACTGTAATTCAATACGCAGTAATGCTACGTAGTAATGACTGTATTTACGAATTGAGCACCAAAATATCACGATGTTTTGAAAACATTGACTACAAGGATGCGTTGGATAATCCAGAACGTTGGATAAGCGAGACTCTACTGTAATTCAATACGCAGTAATGCTACGTAGTAATGACTGTATTTACGAATTGAGCACCAAAATATCACGATGTTTTGAAAACAATGACTACAAGAATGCGTTGGATAATCCAGAACGTTGGATAAGCGAGACTCTACTGTAATTCAATACGCAGTAATGCTACGTAGTAATGACTGTATTTACGAATTGAGCACCAAAATATCACGATGTTTTGAAAACATTGACTACAAGAATGCGTTGGATAATCCAGAACGTTGGATAAGCGAGACTCTACTGTAATTCAATACGCAGTAATGCTACGTAGTAATTACTGTATTTACGAATTGAGCACCAAAATATCACGATGTTTGAAAACATTGACTACAAGGATGCGTTGGATAATCCAGAACGTTGGATAAGCGAGACTCTACTGTAATTCAATACGCAGTAATGCTACGTAGTAATGACTGTATTTACGAATTGAGCACCAAACTATCACGATGTTTTGAAAACATTGACTACAAGAATGCGTTGGATAATCCAGAACGTTGGATAAGCGAGACTCTACTGTAATTCAATACGCAGTAATGCTACGTAGTAATTACTGTATTTACGAATTGAGCACCAAAATATCACGATGTTTTGAAAACATTGACTACAAGAATGCGTTGGATAATCCAGAACGTTGGATAAGCGAGACTCTACTGTAATTCAATACGCAGTAATGCTACGTAGTAATTACTGTATTTACGAATTGAGCACCAAAATATCACGATGTTTTGAAAACATTGACTACAAGAATGCGTTGGATCATCCAGAACGTTGGATAAGCTAGACTCTACTGTAATTCAATACGCAGTAATGCTACGTAGTAATGACTGTATTTACGAATTGAGCACCAAAATATCACGATGTTTTGAAAACATTGACTACAAGAATGCGTTGGATAATCCAGAACGTTGGATAAGCGAGACTCTACTGTAATTCAATACGCAGTAATGCTACGTAGTAATTACTGTATTTACGAATTGAGCACCAAAATATCACGATGTTTTGAAAACATTGACTACAAGAATGCGTTGGATAATCCAGAACGTTGGATAAGCGAGACTCTACTGTAATTCAATACGCAGTAATGCTACGTAGTAATTACTGTATTTACGAATTGAGCACCAAAATATCACGATGTTTTGAAAACATTGACTACAAGGATGCGTTGGATAATCCAGAACGTTGGATAAGCGAGACTCTACTGTAATTCAATACGCAGTAATGCTACGTAGTAATTACTGTATTTACGAATTGAGCACCAAAATATCACGATGTTTTGAAAACATTGACTACAAGAATGCGTTGGATAATCCAGAACGTTGGATAAGCGAGACAATACTGTAATTCAATACGCAGTAATGCTACGTAGTAATTACTGTATTTACGAATTGAGCACCAAAATATCACGATGTTTTGAAAACATTGACTACAAGAATGCGTTGGATAATCCAGAACGTTGGATAAGCGAGACTCTACTGTAATTCAATACGCAGTAATGCTACGTAGTAATGACTGTATTTACGAATTGAGCACCAAAATATCACGATGTTTTGAAAACATTGACTACAAGAATGCTTTGGATAATCCAGAACGTTGGATAAGCGAGACAATACTGTAATTCAATACGCAGTAATGCTACGTAGTAATTACTGTATTTACGAATTGAGCACCAAAATATCACGATGTTTGAAAACATTGACTACAAGAATGCGTTGGATCATCCAGAACGTTGGATAAGCGAGACTCTACTGTAATTCAATACGCAGTAATGCTACGTAGTAATGACTGTATTTACGAATTGAGCACCAAAATATCACGATGTTTTGAAAACATTGACTACAAGAATGCGTTGGAAAATCCAGAACGTTGGATAAGCGAGACTCTACTTTAATTCAATACGCAGTAATGCTACGTAGTAATGACTGTATTTACGAATTGAGCACCAAAATATCACGATGTTTTGAAAACATTGACTACAAGAATGCGTTGGATAATCCAGAACGTTGGATAAGCGAGACTCTACTGTAATTCAATACGCAGTAATGCTACGTAGTAATTACTGTATTTACGAATTGAGCACCAAAATATCACGATGTTTTGAAAACATTGACTACAAGGATGCGTTGGATAATCCAGAACGTTGGATAAGCGAGACTCTACTGTAATTCAATACGCAGTAATGCTACGTAGTAATTACTGTATTTACGAATTGAGCACCAAAATATCACGATGTTTTGAAAACATTGACTACAAGGATGCGTTGGATAATCCAGAACGTTGGATAAGCGAGACTCTACTTTAATTCAATACGCAGTAATGCTACGTAGTAATTACTGTATTTACGAATTGAGCACCAAAATATCACGATGTTTTGAAAACATTGACTACAAGGATGCGTTGGATAATCCAGAACGTTGGATAAGCGAGACTCTACTGTAATTCAATACGCAGTAATGCTACGTAGTAATTACTGTATTTACGAATTGAGCACCAAAATATCACGATGTTTTGAAAACATGGACTACAAGGATGCGTTGGATAATCCAGAACGTTGGATAAGCGAGACTCTACTGTAATTCAATACGCAGTAATGCTACGTAGTAATGACTGTATTTACGAATTGAGCACCAAAATATCACGATGTTTTGAAAACATTGACTACAAGGATGCGTTGGATAATCCAGAACGTTGGATAAGCGAGACTCTACTGTAATTCAATACGCAGTAATGCTACGTAGTAATGACTGTATTTACGAATTGAGCACCAAAATATCACGATGTTTTGAAAACAATGACTACAAGAATGCGTTGGATAATCCAGAACGTTGGATAAGCGAGACTCTACTGTAATTCAATACGCAGTAATGCTACGTAGTAATTACTGTATTTACGAATTGAGCACCAAAATATCACGATGTTTTGAAAACATTGACTACAAGAATGCGTTGGATAATCCAGAACGTTGGATAAGCGAGACTCTACTGTAATTCAATACGCAGTAATGCTACGTAGTAATTACTGTATTTACGAATTGAGCACCAAAATATCACGATGTTTTGAAAACATGGACTACAAGAATGCGTTGGATAATCCAGAACGTTGGATAAGCGAGACTCTACTGTAATTCAATACGCAGTAATGCTACGTAGTAATGACTGTATTTACGAATTGAGCACCAAAATATCACGATGTTTTGAAAACATTGACTACAAGGATGCGTTGGATAATCCAGAACGTTGGATAAGCGAGACTCTACTGTAATTCAATACGCAGTAATGCTACGTAGTAATGACTGTATTTACGAATTGAGCACCAAAATATCACGATGTTTTGAAAACAATGACTACAAGAATGCGTTGGATAATCCAGAACGTTGGATAAGCGAGACTCTACTGTAATTCAATACGCAGTAATGCTACGTAGTAATTACTGTATTTACGAATTGAGCACCAAAATATCACGATGTTTTGAAAACATTGACTACAAGAATGCGTTGGATAATCCAGAACGTTGGATAAGCGAGACTCTACTGTAATTCAATACGCAGTAATGCTACGTAGTAATGACTGTATTTACGAATTGAGCACCAAAATATCACGATGTTTTGAAAACATTGACTACAAGGATGCGTTGGATAATCCAGAACGTTGGATAAGCGAGACTCTACTGTAATTCAATACGCAGTAATGCTACGTAGTAATGACTGTATTTACGAATTGAGCACCAAAATATCACGATGTTTTGAAAACATTGACTACAAGAATGCGTTGGATAAT